>NW_024412377.1:65929286-66076078 GCF_014898765.1 Herpailurus yagouaroundi
CGTGCGCCCCGCAGCCGGCCGCCCCAAGGCAGCGCAGTCCGCTGGCATGGGCCCCGAGGGCGCCCCGGGCTGGGGCTCTGGGCTGAGGCGCTGAAAGCCGCCCTCCCGCCCGCGGGGCCCCGCGCCCGGCCGGCCAGCTCGCCCGCCCGCGGCCATGGCCGTCCGGCCCGGCCTGTGGCCAGCGCTCCTGGGCATAGTCCTCGCCGCCTGGCTCCAAGGCACGGGTGAGTCACGCGCGCGCTCTGGGGAGGCTTGCGGGGGATTGTGCGCGCGAACGCTCGCTGCTATGGGGGGGGGGGGTCCCTGACCCGCGCGGCCGGACCCGTCTGGAAGCCCCCGGAGGCCAAACTTTGCGAGGCGGGACGCGGGGGCCGCCTCTCGCTGCTGCGCAGCTTCCCCGCGCGCTTCCCCGGAAGCCTGGGTTCTGCCAAGTGCTGGAGCAGCTGTCAGCGCGCGGTGCTGGCGAGTGTAAATGCTCCACGCCTCCGGGCGGGGGAAGTTTGCTGGTTGCCCGGCCCCAGAGCAGAGTCGAGGGTTTGAATCAACGCCCGGGGGAGCCTGACTCTGAGAGTCATAGATAGAGGTTTTGACCACATCCCAGTGCCCAGGAAATTGAGGAGGGGGCTTAAGATACCTCTTCCCGGTAGCATCTGACCCAAACAGCTACTCACAATTCCCACTTGGCAACTGGCCTCTGCCCACGTCCAGAACACAGTGTCCTCCTCTGTCCCCGCCACACGCTCGCACACGCACACACTCAGGCGTGGAGGCGCATACACCAGCCCCCAGCCCTTACAGCCTGCACAGTCAAAGGCCCGCGGCCCCTGGCCAGGGCTGTGGCTCCCAGCCTCCTCGGTGCGTGGGGGCCAGAGTTATGCATGGTGGGGCCGCTGCCGCTTTCCCTTCTCCCTTTCCTTGCACCGCCCTTCCTCCTCCCTCAATGTCCCGTTGGCCACCCTAACCTGCTTGGTAACTAGGCTCTCAGCCCACCTCCCTTGGGGTGGGGGGAGTTCCCCTGCATCCTTTGTCTGCTCTCCCTGAGCTTCCACCTAGGCTGAGTTGTTAGGGCCTCCTGATCTCTCCTCCCCACCATCCATGCACTTAGCAGAGCTGAGCTTATGTGGGGGGGGGGGGGGGGGGTCGGGTCATTTGTGTGATCAAGGGGACATGGGGTGCACCCTAGCAATTCTTGATTCCTGCCGCTCTGAGAACCTGGGGGATGCCTCCTACCCTGGCCAGGCCATTGTTAATCCTAGATGTCAGAAGGGAGCTTTGGGGTTCCTGAGGTATGAAACCAGACTGATTAGAGATCAATGAGTGAGCGCTTACACCAGCCCCATGATTGAGGCTGATGGCTGTTTCTTTAAAGGGTCTCTGTGTTGCACATCCTGCACCCATTCTGCCTGGCTGCCCTCCCCACTCTGCCCCCTCAGTCTTCCCTCTACTCTATCCCACCCGTTTTCCAACACCCCATTGTCCCCCCTAAATCCTCACTTTAACAAACCCTTCTGCCCCATGACCTCCCCTTTTAATCCTGACCGAGCCAGGAGGCTGCACTACTGCTGGGTGTGTGTTCCTATGGCACATATATCCGTGTTCGGATCGTGTGTGCAACCCTCAGGGGAGTGCAGGGTTGGTGAGCTGGTCATGGTAAACTGGGGGTGTTCATGCTCCTCACACAGGGGAGGTGTTGCCCGATACCGAGTAGGTGCCCGGGAAATGTTTCCCAAGTCGGCTGTGTGTGAGAGGGCTGTGTGGTCATGCCTGAGCACGTGTGAAGGCTGTGGGTTGGCATGTGTGCCCCGGTGACGATGAGGGCTGGCAGTGTGTATGGCGTTGGTATGTGTGTGGCCAGATGAGCTTGTGTGACGGCTGGCCTCCTGCACATGTGTATGATCGTTGTGAGCAGTTGCACAGGTGAGCATGTGTCGATAAGGGGGTGATGGGTGCTGGTGAGTCAGGGTGCCTCAGCCTGGGGGGTGCCGCATGGATTTCTCAGAAGGTCATAGAGTTGGGGAACCACATCCCTGGTTGGTGGGGCACCTGTTGGGGCCTGGCCCATGGTTGCCCAGGGAGCTGGCAGGTGGGCACTCATGCTGCAGGGCTGCCCTGGAGCAGAGGCTGCCTCTGGGCATGAACTCTCAGGCCTGTGGGAGGAGCCTCTGAACGGCATGCAGGGGCCCTTCTTCTTATCTGGGGCCCCTTACTGCTGTCCCCCACAGGCTCTGGGCACACGTGCCCAGGCAGGCTGGCCCTGAGATGACCCCAGCTCCTCCCACACCTCCTCCCACACCACCCATCATCTCCTCGGCAACAGCAGCCAGTGAAAAATGTGTGTGAGTGGCTGAGGAAGAGACGGCCAGTCAGGCGGCAGGGGGCGCCGGGGGCCAGCAGGACTGCAGCCTCTGGCTCCCCAGGCCAAGGGCCCACCCTCTGTCACTGCTTCACACAAAAGCCTGTCCCTTCAGCACACTCACTGTCTGTGTGCCCCTGCACATGGGGACACTCCCCCACACCCTGTCTCACAGCTTTTTCCCATTCATACCCAGTCACACAGCTGCCACCTGCCTCCCCACCCCTGTGGGCCGCTCACACCTGTTGGATGCCCTGCCACACAGATCTCTGCACTCCTAGGGGGAGGGGCCCATGAGGAGCTGGCTCTCCTGGAAGGTGGTGCTGAGGGGCACTGAGCTGTGGTATTGTCCATCCTTACCTCAACAATCTGTCCTGATGGCCTCTTCCCCGAGCCCCACCCCCATCCTCAGGGCTGGTCCTGGACCCCTCTGTCCACCCCTCACCCCAAACTGGAGCAGTTGGTTGGGGGAGGGTGTCTTAATTCTTTAAGGCTCTCACTTTGCCTTGGGGATGGGTTGGGCTGGGCTTCAGGGCCTCCCAGGTACCCCCAGGAGAGGGCTGGTCCTGTCTGTTCCCTGTTGCCCATGTTGGGAGGGGCTTCCCTCGGGAACCCGGGGATTGGTACTGATCCAGGTACCAAGCCCCCAGCCGTGGGTCACTGGCAGGTTTCTATGAGCAGCCAACTTTGGCCTCAGCCCAGGGCTAGGAGCCCCTCCTGTCTCACATACCTTCCTCCCACCTGGTCCTGCTCTGGGCCCCAGACTTGCAGACCTGCAGTCTCAAAGGCAGGAGCTGCCCTAAGCCCCGGGTAGGGGGACCCCTTCTTCTTGCAAAGGCGGTAGTATTGGGCTTGGCTGCTGCCTGGGAACACGTGTGTCCATATACATGCATGCCTGAGCCTACTCTATCCAGGCCAATCCCCTCCCGCTGCCTCCCCTCACCCCCCCTAGTCCTCCAGCCTGGGGCTGGAAACCTTGCAGTCTCTCTTGGCTCTCCCTTCTCCTTCACGCTTCATGTCTAATCTGTCACTAAGTCCTCCAGCTCGCTTCTACTTGTGACATTGCTCGTGTCCCTCTCCTCTTTTGTCACCGCACCTGCCCCCCCCCAGCCCCTTTCTCCCTCACCTTTCCCACCTGGACCAGTGCAGTGGCCACCCCACTCATCCCCTTTATGTACCTCCTCTACCTTGTTTAATGCCCCTGGTATCTAGGCTGGGACCCCACTAAAAAGACTTCTGTGGCTCACCAGTGCCTGAAGGTGAAGTCCAAACCTGAGTCTGGGGGCACTTAGGGAAACACCTGCATCACCACGCATGACTAGGCTGATCCATTGGAACTTGGCTTTAACTGCTGGTGGGCCAGGCATCCACACCCCCAGTCAAGTTGTGGCTTCTGCACTATAGCTCCCTTGCCTTGCAGGACCTGGTGCCCCTGGCCCCGCCAGCCACACTCCCCATCCTACAGCCCAACGTCTCCTGCTCTGTCCAGACCTAGGCCAAGCCCCCCTGCTGCTGCCAATACAACTGTTCTGTTTATCTCAGCTCCCTCCAAAGGGACTCCCCACCTCCTCCCAGGGCCCACACAGGGGCCATGGCACATCGATGAGCTCTGAGTGGCCGACAGGATGGATTCCTCAGGCCTAGAGAGGCACATGGGGCCTGGGGCAACTGCCAGAGGCCCCTGGCCCAAGTTAGCTATTCATTCATGCCAGTGTTTTCTACGGGTATTGCCACTGTCCACCGCACTATGACCCTGCTGTTAGCCCCCAACATGCTCTGAGTCATGGCCAGTCAAGTTCTTATTTTTTTTCTTTTTTATCCCCTCCATGTGTGTTTGGGTTCTCTGGCTAGGTAAGGAGGGCTGCTATGGCTAGAGAGGGGGGAGAAGTTTACTCTGTCCCCCTTGGCAGCCTTCCCCATCCCTGTCCCTGGACACAGACTGCTTTACTCTGGGGAGGCTGGAAATGGCTCCTGTCCAGGGTAGGAATGAGCAGGTTAAAGCCTCACCATGGGGTGGCTGTGTCTTAGAGCCTCACACGGATGGCAAACCAGCTCATGTGATCATGCATGTTTGTGGGTCCTTCACACAGGTTGTAGGCCCAGGTCTACTAAGCAGGAACTTCCCTGCTCACCCCTCCCCCTCCCAGTCATAGATGTTCCTGGATGGGTGTTTTCTCATGCAAATAATGTCATTCTGGGCACCAAACCTTTAGACTCAAGGCCCTGGAAGGTGGGGCTAAGGGGCATAGAGTCATGGCATTGCCCTTCCTGACCCTGACAAACTGGTCTCATGGCCTCTTCCTCAGGCCCCACCCTGATCCTCAGGAATGGAACTGACACCAAAACTTGGGCTGCTGTGTGCAACACCTATTGGGACTTCTGGTTCCTGAGGCCAAGCACCAGGAGAATCTGGCCCATGAGCCCCAGCCATCCTCGCCACCCAGATGGGAGCTCAGCTTCCTGTGATCAATTCTCCTGGTCCACTCCTTTACCCTTCTTGTCTGCTCCCATGGGAATGGCACTGACAGGTCTTCCTGCCTTCTGGGGAGCCTCAGCCCCCTCTTCCCATCAGGTAGAGTGGAAAGGGCAGGGGCTTTGGAGACAGACAGGTCTAGGTTTCACTCTAAGCCACCTGACCTTGGACAAGTAACTTTTACTACCCAGCCTGTTCCCACATCTTTAGAATAGGGTCATTTCTGCTTCCTGAAGCTATAGTAATGAGATGGTGGTCAACATAGAGAGTGCCCTAGGGTGGAACCTGACATGGAGCAGACCCCTGTGGCTTGTTTATCTCCTTCCTCCATTTTCCCTGGCTTTGAAGGGGCATGAGTTAGGACAGAGCTAGAGTCCTAAGGTGGTGATCAGGGACCAAGCCCAGAGATAAGAGAAGAAAGCATTTGTCACTGTTCCAGCCGCAGGCAGGAGTCCCAGGAAAGAGTCATGCTTTTAATTGGAAGAAGCAACCGCCCCCCACCCCCCACCCCACACAGTCTCCACCCCCTGCAGGGACTTGGGCCTGACTCAGACACCGATTCCTCCAGTGTGCAAAGAGCTTTGTTTGGGATTCTATGAAGGTGATGATTTGGGTGCAGCTTGTCCTGGAACCATGTGCTAATGATCAGCTCTGACACACAGAAAATAGTAGCAAAGGGGGTGGGGTCCCTGGATGGAACTAAATTCTAGTCCCAGCTCTGCCATTCTATTGCTGTGTGACCTTGGACAAGTCACTTAACCTCTCTGGGCTGTTGGCCTCTGTATATTAAAGCATTGGACTTGATGACTCTACTGGAGCAGAGGCTAGTGTGCAGGGAGGCTGCCTTGAGAGCTTGGGGTGGACTGTGCACTCAGCATCAGGTTCCCCCAGGAAACACTCACACATGCTCAGCACCTGCCAAAGGCTCCAGCCACCCCAACGGTAGCTGCCATGTTGCCTTGGAGCCAGGTGGCCGCTGTGGCAGGGCTGAAAGTGGCTGTGAAGCAGAGGTAGGAACTGTGAGTCCCAGCACCCAAGGCAGGAAATAAGGGCCTGCTTTAGCTGGTGAACACCCACATTGGCAAAAACAGGCCTTCTTATGGTCCCAAGAAGGTCATAGTGCCAGTGTCTAAGGCCACCCTCTTCCGAGGCACTAATGTCAGGTGCTACAGGCAGCCGCTGGCCCTCGGGAGCCAGACCCCCAGGCACGTTGAGGAGGTGGTAGAAGGGTTGAGTGGGTAAGCTCTGAAGTCTGAGTTTGGACGAGGACTTGGACTAGGGTGAGGCAAGGGAGGTGCCCAGGGTACAGAAATTAAGTTGTGCAAGGGCAGGGTCGGCCTCCTTAAATTGTGTGCCCTTGGTACCCCCTGTGCCCCACCCTTAGTCCTAGCTGGCAATCTAGCTTTTCCCTGCATTTCAGTTTTCTTGTCTATAAAATGGAGTCATAAAAGGACCCACCTCACAGGGTTGTTGTATGGATTAGGTGGACTAATACATATCATCAGTGTGTCACAGTCCTGACACACAGTAGGCATGCAATGTTAGCAACTGCCGAGGAACGATGTGGCAGAGGACACTGTTCTGTCCTCACCTGGGGGGAGTCTTTGGTGCCATCTTTGCGGGATGGGGTGCAGCTAGGGGTTCAAGTGGGAGGACACAGGCGTGAGGAGAGGCCTGTGTTTTGATTGTCTCTTTTGACACCCAGGAGTAGCGCTTATAGAAGTCCCCTCCCCTCCCCTTCTCCAGGTGTGGTTGTTGACAAACCCAGCCCAGCCCTGTTTGAGATGGGGGAGAGGGAGAGACTCAGAAATCTGGGGAGGCCTGAATGGCAGCTGCTCATCCCTAAGGTAGGCCCCAAAGGGGTAGGTTTTAGGTTCCACTTAGATGGAGGCGGAGGCCCCTGAAGACAGCAGCACCAAGGGCCAGCGCCCTGATGGGTGAGTCTCCCAGAACTCGGACCCTCCCCACACCTAGATGTCAGAGCTGTGTCCATCTGGAAGGCTCAGGGTGACCTTGAGCTCCAGGCAAATATGTGGCTGAGATTTGAGGAGGGGGGGTCAGTCTAGATTGATGGGGCCTGAGAGCTACAACTGCAGGGCCCTTGGGTAGGGAGCTCCGACGATGTACCCTTTCTGCCCTATACCTCCCCAGCCAGGACGGCAGGTGGGCCCCACCCCGCACTGCTCCACCCCAGCACATCCAGCAGAGAGCCTGCCGGCAGTACACCCAGAGCGAGACCTTACTCCCTCCTGATTGGGGCGGAGACCAGATGGAGTTGAGGGGCTGCTGGGTTTTCCCATGTCAGCATCTTTCCAGCCCCCTCACTCCTCCCCGATAAAAGGGTGCTAGGCACAGGCAGGTAGGAATGCTTCCTTAGGATCCCCGCGTGGCGGGAGCCTACCCTGCTTCCCAAAACACCATCCCCACCCCGTTGCCTCGTTGTTTGGGTAGCTTGCCAGGCCGGGGTCCCGGGCT
This sequence comes from Herpailurus yagouaroundi, assembly GCF_014898765.1. NCBI lineage: Eukaryota > Metazoa > Chordata > Mammalia > Carnivora > Felidae > Herpailurus > Herpailurus yagouaroundi. The sequence continues at coordinate 65,936,588 of NW_024412377.1, forward strand.
AGATGCGGGCCTCCGGCCAGGCGAGCTGCAGGGCACGTTAGCGGCCGAGGGGCGGCGGGAGTCCGAGCCACTCTCTAGGAGCTCGAGCCCAGGGGATTAGCCATTAGCCACTGCGCCCGTCGGCCCCATAGCCGGCTGGAGCCCTGGGGAGGGGCGCCTCCGGGGGCGTCCTGCCCCGCGGCCCCGCCCCCTCTCGGCGCGGGTGCTGAGAGCGCTGTAAACTCGGGGCAGGGGCAGGGGAAGGGGCGGGATCCCTCCGCCCGCCAGCCCGCCCGCGGCCGCCCGCCGGATTAGTGGCTCTTTGTTCGGGGCCTGTTAACAAGTTCCTGGCTGAGCGCTCGGCTGCCGCCCGGGGAGCGGGCGTCCAGCCTCCCGGCACCGCAGCTCCGCGGCCTCCGCTGCGCCTCGGTTCTCGCACCCAGCTGCACCCCCGCCTCCTCCCCCCCCCCCCCCACCCCGTCTTCCCGGGCCCCGTAGACGTGGCTGGCCGGTGGGTCACACTGGAGATCTGGTGTGCGTGAGACCTCCAGAGCACCCCGGCTGACCTCGCTGCGGAAAGGAGAACGCAGCGTTCCATGATCACCTCCTGCGGGCGAGGGGCTTCGAATGCGCTGCTTGCCCTCGGTCCCATTTCACAGATGTGGGAGGGCACGGCTTCCTGCAGTCCCTGGCCAAACTAGGCAGGGCTGGAGTTGCAATCCAGGTCTTTGACTCCAAATCTCATCTTCCTTCAACTAGAAGAGAAGCTTGGGGCGGAGTGAGGAGGAGCTTTCGGTGGTTGTAGACTTGCTACATTTTTTATTCCTTAATTAACTTCATGATGGTAGCAATCATGGCCCATGCTGGGCTCTCCTGCATCATCTGATCCGAACCTAAGGACAACCCACGAGATAGGTAAGGTTAGTCCCATTTATTAGAAAAGGACACTGAGGCTCAAGAAATGGTAGGGCTGGAACCTTGTTACTGCTCAGCCTGACCCCCTTGCTTACCCTCCCACACCGTGGGTAGCAGAATGCTGTCCTAGGTGGTCATTTACTCTCAAGGCCTTGTCGGGTGCCCCATGGACATGAAAGACTATGGAAGAAAGTCAGGAGACTTTGATACTCTCTGGTCCTGGGCTTATCCCCTCATCTCTCCAAGCTCTTTGCACTGTATATCCTGCCTCCTGACCCCACCTTGGGTGCTTCCTCAACCTAGGCAGGGCTGTCCAGGCCACAGAATTTTGAATATAAATCCACCTGGGGGTTGGCTTTCCAACTTGCCCCAGGCCACACATCGTCAGGTGGCTGAGACTGTTCAAAGCCACTTTGTTACAAGGAGGAATCCTTCTCAGTAACCTCCCCCAGATGGTTCTTGGCTCCTCCTTCTGACAAAAGGAGGATTCCCCCTTTTCAGTTATTTAAGACAGGGCTCCTCCCTGGCCCCATCTGCCCTTTCCAGGCCAGGCACCACCAGTCCTCTCTGCTGTTTCTCATGTAGCATGGTTGTAAGCCCCTTCCCTGTCCCCTACATTCCTGTTGTCTGCCTCTGGATGTCAGTCCCAGGAGTTCATCCCACTGTGATACAATGCTCTGGCACGAACTATCACAGGATACTAAGTGTAGCTGTTGCAAATATTAGGAAACCCAACCCAAAGTTACTTAAGCAAAAAAAAAAAAAAAAAAAAAAGGATTTATTGGTGCATGCAACTAAAAGGTAGTCTAGCTTCAGGCATGGTTGGATCCAGAAAAAAACGGCATGGCCAGGATCCATGCCTCATCTCTGCTCTTTTGGGGGACTGGCACCACTCTCCAACAACCTCTCCCTTCACAGTCCCAAGGTGGCTGCCCCAACTTACCAGGGCTACATCCTTGCAGGCCCAGCCCAGGGGGAAGGAGAGAGCATCTCTTCCCTCAGCCATCCAACACATGTCCTGGTCCTTCCCCATTGGGCCAACTCAAGTGCTGTGCCATGTGAGCCAGTCCCCACAGCCAGCAGTTAGGGTTTTGCCATTTAGCCTGGGTCCAAGCCACCTATGCCACTGTCCTATTTGCGACCATTTGCAGCTTGTTCACCAGGAAGAGATGGGCACATTGTCCTCAGATTTAACCAGTGTGTCATCAATACAGTTTGCCCAAATATTTAATCAAAATGCTGAATAGCACCAAGGACACAGCCTGAGGCTCAAAGGTAAAGACCCAAGTTTGGATTTGGATTGACCTTAGCTATTTAATCAGCTGTGTTACAAACAATGCCAGCCATTCAACAGGTTTTACATTCCCTTAAGTGTTCTGTCATCTGGTTCATGTATCTCCATTTGCAGATCCTGAGATATTTTATCAGGTGCCTGGCTGAAATCCAGACACACTGTTTCCAGTCTGGCCCTGATCTACCAGAACAGTAACTATAATAAGGGAAGCTGGTCTGGAGTGATGGGTCTGTCGGAGTCCCAGTATGTCTCTCTGTGTTACCACTTTCCTTAGTCATCTGTAGTTGACAGAGAAGCTCCACCAGAATCATGCTTGAGATTGGCGTCAGGTCATCATGCTGTGGCCCCTTCAGGACATTTGTTGGGTTTTATATTTGTCTGGCTTCCATTCCAGGAATGGACATGACCAGCATGGAAAGATGGCCCAAAACCAAGGACAAAAACATTGACAAGAGACATGGAGTAGAGAAGCATGCAGGGCAGTCTGAGCTCAGGTCCAGCTGAGGCTTGTGGGAAATGCCAAAGCCACATGGTGCAGGAGGGGGCTTGGAGGAGGAAGACTAGGAAAGGGCAAGGCTGCTGACTGGGGAGCTCTGGGAAGCCAGCCTTCCCATCCCACCATTTTGCAGCTGAGGACACTGAACTGGAAGGGCAGGACAAACTCTAGTAAGAAGGCACCGAAAACCAAGAAGACATGATCAGAGAGGCCAAGGGGTTGTTTTGAATGAGTTCAAGTTTCTGGGGCCAGACAGATCCCACCCCAACCATTGAGGCCCGCTGCTGGGCTCCGAGGAAGTGGGAATGGGAGTGGTCATGGGGCAGGAGATGATGAGCTGCCGTCTGCTTTTCCAAAGAGGAGGCAAGTTGATTCAGTGAATGAATCAGGGGTTTTCAAGTGCAAGCAACAAAATTGATTCTCAAAATTTAAGCGAAAAAGGGAAAGTACCGGCGAGAAATTGGGTTGTTGGAGAAGGGCCAAGAGACTTAAAAAGTAGGCCCTGAAGTGAGAAAGGAACCAGGAAAGGGGAAAGTACTTACCTGTCTCATTGGGCCCTGCTGCTGAGATCAGGGGCCCCCCAAGTTCCCACGAAGGTTGTATACAAAAGGGGAAGGTCATGAGGGCTCAGAGCTTTCCTGACACTATTCTAGAGACCTTCTTTCTCCATGTCCTTTGGGTTCACACAGCCAGAGGTCCATTTTTGAGACTCATACATTCTTCTCAAGACCCCTATACTTTCAGAAATCTGGCTCTACTGGGGGAGAGGGGCAGGGGCTGTCTTTGGTGTGAGTTTCCTGAAGCCCACCACCCAAAGGCCAGGATGCCCTTCTGAGGGTGGTCAGTATTCCCTCCTCAGCAGTGATGTGCTGGTAAAAGTTTAACACTTGGCACTCTGGGAGAGCTGGGGGACTGGTTTGCCAATTTCCATGGTGTAAATACTCCCACTGTGGCCTATTTTAAGCTACCAATGTGATATCAGCTGGCTTGAAAAATTCTACAAATTTTAATTATGGTCTGTCTTTAGCAAAGGTGAGCTGGCTGTAGCACACTGCTATTCCCTGGTCACCGTGAAGAAGTGGTCACAAGGAGAGAGTGACAGAGGGTCTTTAGGTCTCTGCCTGTAGACCCACCGATGTCCCCAGGCTTGGAGGGGCTGCTCCTTCTGGACACCAGGCTCTTTGGTGGGCTGAGGGTGGGGAGTCACTTAGGCACCAGAGCCACTAACAGCCAGGGTTCTGCCGGTGATGGTGTGGGTTAGAAGCTTAAACTGGGTGACGTTAGGTAGCGTCAGCTCTCTGCACCTCAGTTTCCTCATCCAGAAAATATGGATAATGAGAGGCTCCTACCTCATAGGGTTGCAAGGACTAAATGAGGTATTCCATGTGGAACAACTTAGCCCCATTCAGGCCCACAGTAAATGCTCAGTGCATGGGAGGTGCTGCGATGCTATGTGGACTGCACCAAGTACGCTCACTTTAGGCCTCTGTGACCACACCCCTAAAGCATAAGGAAGTGGAGCATGAGGTCCCTGGCTGACAGCACTGACAGAGAGCCTCAAGGGCAAGACCCTGCAGGTCTGGAATCTTGGGAAGGTGCTTATTCTGGGGTGACAAGCTTTCATGGAAGGGTTTGAGAAGGAAAGTTGATGTGGTGAAGGATGACTCACCCCCGGTGACTTGGCCAGGTATGACTCCTAACAGCCTGGAGGCGGGGTGGGGTGTAAGGATGAGCAGAGAGGTGGCAGGGGCCATAGCGACATTTGAGAGCCTAGATTGGCCGGGCATGGATAACCTACCTGCTGGCCTGTAGGGTGGACTGTGGCTTCGGGGCTCGTCCCTGGCCACCACCTCTCCCCTCCCCCCGCCACTCCCCGCCATGCTCTGCTTCTGAGCTCTGGCGGTCCCTAAGGTCATAAGAAAGGGACTCCACCTGGGACCTTGGCATGTGGTGGCATTGGACCAGACAGTGAACGGATGGGGCAGGGCACAGGCATGCCATAGTGACAGTGTGTGTACAGGGGAGCCAGGAGGCACAGCCCAGCAGAAGCAGACAGTGCCTGCGGGGGACCAACAAGCGATAGGGCTGGCTGCATCGTTGAGCTGGGGAGAGACAGGAGGTGAATGGTGTTTAAGGAAGATTAATCTGGCAGCGCATCGAGGATAGATTGGGAGCAGGGTGAGGCTGGAGGCAAGGAGACCAGCCAGGAGGCTGTGGTGGTCATCCAGGCAAGAAATGATGAGGCCCCCCCTTCCCAGAGAGCAAGCAGCAGGGATAGAGTGAGAGATGGTTGTGGGAGACATTTGAAAGGAGGAGCCTCTGGATGTTACATGTGGAAGGCATGGGACCAGGAAGAGGCAAACATGATTCAGAGCTTTTGAGCCACGGGAAGTGATGTCAGAAAGAGAAAATGGCTTGGGAGCTGTGTAATGAATGAGAAAGAAGCCGGGAGAGCAACAAGGCCCCACAGTACTGGGGGCCCCAACCAGGGAGCTCCACCCTGCCAGGCCCTCTCCAGAGCATGGCCATCAGTCTGGGCACTTTGGCCATAAGCAACAGAAACTGGCTCTGCCCCATGGGAAACCAAGGGGTAGACTTAAAGTCATGTCCTAAGAGAGAAGTCCTCAAAGGTCTGGGTGGCGACGGGGTTGTGTTATTTAATTTAAGGCACTGGAGGCAGGAAAGGAGAAAGTGGATTTGCTTTGTTCTGTGTAGCCCCAGAGAGCAGGGTCAGGACCAGCAAGTGAGAGGCGCAGGAGGCTGAGAAGTACCTTCCTAACAAGCAGTGACATGGGTAGATTTAGCAGGAAGTGAGCTCCCAGTCGGTGGGGCTGTTGGAACATTCCCTGTTGGGACCTGTCAAGGAGACCATGGGTGGGAGGCAGGTGGCCTTGGTGAGGCTTCGTGATAAAGGGGAAAAGATGGGGCTCCAGAACGGACTCGGACTCCTCTCAGGCCCACCCTCACTCATTGTCCTTGAGGAGTTTCTTGCCCTTTGGGAACTGGGCTTTCCGGAGATTTGACCCCATCTCGTGAGGTGTTGTAGTTTCTCTGTAGTTTTGAGTACTCAACACATGGTCTCATGGGCATAGCACCCCTACCCTCCCTTAGGTGACCTCCTCCCCAATACCATGTGGTCCTGTTGGGACTGTCAGTCATAGGGTTCCATCCGTCCCCCAGGGAAAGCATCTTCATGGGCAAATCCTGATGGAGATCCTGGGCAACATGAATTGATCCCAAGTGGCCACATGACCAACCAGGATTCTTTTCATGGCTTTTCTCACTTGCAGGTGGAGAAGTTGCCATCTCTGCCTCTGGGTTTAGCCTGTGAAGATGCAGGTGGGAATGTTGGACCAGTGGTAGCTACTTCCCCCTTGTGTGGAGAGAGCCTGTCTGGTGAGAAGAGTGAGGCCAATACACAGGCAAATCAGAGACAAACAGAAGGGAAGATTGTCCCAAGGCCCTGGAGACTCAGTTCCCTGAACTTTTCTATCAGTCCTGTGAACTGCCCCAACAGCCTTTCCGGCCCTTAAGCCAAGAACTTCCTGTTTTAGGCTTCTGCCAGTGTGGATTGGGTTTTGGTACCCTGTACCCGAAAGAGGCCTGGCACAGGATCTCAGGAGGAACACATGATGATGTGAGCAAGGCACCCAAAGGTGGCAGTGTGCAGGGCATTCACCCTCCAGGTAGCAGATGCAACATTCTAAAAAATAGAGAATGCACACACAAAAAAATCCAGATTTCAGGCTTCCCTTGAAAAATCAGATATAGGGGGCACCTGGGTGGCTCAGTCACCTAGTGTCCGACTTTGGATCAGGTCATGATCTCATGGTTGGTGGGTTCAAGCCCCACGTCAGGCTCTGTGCTGAAAGCTCAGAGCCTGGAGCCTGCTTCAGATTCTAGGTCTCCCTCTCTCTCTGCCCCTCCCCCGCTCATGCTCTGTCTTTTTCTGTCTCTCAAAAATAAATAAATGTTAAAACGTTTTCAGAAAGGAAAAAAGAAAAATCAGACCTGGGCACTATGAGCCCATTTCCCTGGGTCGGCAGGAGCTAGGACCAGGCTGTCACCTTGACAGGTGTGCACCCCCACTGCCCATGTGCACAAGGCTGCATTCTCCACCCCACACAGTGCTCTGCACATAGCAAGCCCTAAAAACATGTGCAGGCACACTCCTTCCCTTTCCCTCCCTTCCAGCAAGGAGAGCCTGTTTGGGGCTCTCACAAATGTTTGGGGCATCACATTTCACCTGTTCAGTTTGAGGCAGTGGCAGATGGGCAGGTGCAAACATCTAAAAGATCACTGGAAAGCCAGGACTGGCACTTTGAGATGCAATGAGGGTGGGAAGTGGAGATGAAAGACCCATTCCTAAGGAGCTGGTCATGGGTACCGTGAGCTCAGATCCCATTCTAAAGAGCGATTGGGGAATGGCTGCAATTGAGATGGAAAAGGAAAATTTGGGAGGAGATTCTGAGGAAGCCAGAAGCAGACCAAAGAGAGAGCAATAGGATCCAGGAAATTTTTAAGTTTTGAGCAGGGCTGGGAGGCAGCCACAAGGAAGGCTGCAAGGAAGGAGCATGCAGATGAGGCCTGGAGGACCTGTGCGCTGGGAGGAGGCCACAAGGAGCTGCTCGGGACCTATGCAGAAGCCCAGAGCCAGCATTAGAGAGTGGGGAAGAGTGGGTGCCAGGACACAGAGGACACTCAGAAATTATAGAGCTGGGGTACAAGGATATGAGCCAGAAAAGGCTTGGGTTCTGGTGGATGCTTCAGAGGAGGAACCCGAGCAAAGGGGGCAGGGGCAAGACAAGCTTGACTGCTGAGTGTTTGCAAAGCACTTGCACCTAACCTCTCTGCAGGTAGGTTCAGAGGTGAAGTGACCTCACAAAGTCACATGGCAGCCACCACAGAGCCAGGTCGCAGCCCTAGCCCCTCTGTGTGCCATCTGCAGAAGGGGGTGGGGCAGAAGGCCCAGGGCCCTAGTGAGTTTTTGAGGGAGGTGGAGAGGATGGCCTGGGGGACAGGGCTAGGTGAAGGTGGGGGCACACCTGTCATTAAGCGTTGATGGAGCACCTCCTGGGTGCCAGGCTAGGTGTTTCGCACTATAGATACTCAGTGAGCAAGGCAGGTGCTGGCCCTACCTTGAGGAACTCACTCTAGTGGGAGGAGATGGGAAGGAACTCACTCTAGTGGGAGGAGATGACCATAAACTGGTAGATTCAGATAATGAGGAATGTTCTCCAGGAGTTGGAAGGCAGGCAGAGAGGGCCACGTGACCACATGACCATGAGTGGGCTCATGCGGGCGTGCTGGGTGCCAGGTTAGACTGGATGGTCAGACCTCTCTGAGGTGGTGAGGTATGAGCTGAGACCTGAATGACAGGAGATCCAACTGTGGGTGCAGCAGCCTGGAGGTGGGAATGAACTTGGCTACTAAAGGGTCCACTGTGGTCTGGGCGCAGGGACGTGGAGTTAGGTGAAGAGAGAGCATAATGACGTACCTCTGTGTTCATTTATGCTACATGCCCCCTTGCCTACCAGAAAGGCACAAAATTGCAAAGCAGATCTGAGAAGTCCAACAGGGATAAGGAAAGTGACTAGGAGAAGAGGGTGCAGCACGAGAGAGCCCAGGTCTGGAGAGGCTAGACACTGTCCTGGACTGGCAGTCAGGAGGCCTGGGTCCCAGGACTGCTCTGTATTCAGAATGCGAGCCCCTGGCCGGATGTTCTCCTCTGCCTCATTTGTGAAATGAAGCAAATGATCCAGAATGACCCAGCTCTGGGCTTTCATGGAGGTGATCCTGAGGCAGGGGCAGGCAGAGGGCAGTCAGTTAAGTGTCCAACTCTTGATCTCAGGGTTGCGAGTTCAAGCCCCACCTTAGGCTCCACGCTGAGCATGAAGCCTACTTTAAAAAAAATTTTTTTTGTTTTTAAATTAACCATTTTAAAGTACACAATTTAGTGGCATTTAGTACACTCACAATGCTGTGCAACCATCACCTCTATTTAGTTTCAAAATATTTTCTTCACCCCAAGGGACACCCTGTTAACAGTCACTTCCCATTCCCCCTTCCCCCAGCCCCTGGCAACACCAGCTTGCTGTCTGTCCCTACGGATTTGCCTATTCTGGGTATTTCATGTAAAATTGAATTATACAACATGTGGCCTTTTGTGTCTGGCTTCTTTCACTGAGCGAAATGTTTTCCAGGTTCATCCATGTTGTAGCATGTATCAGTACCTCATTCCTTTTTACGGCCGAACAATATTCCATTGTATGGATCGACCACATTTTGTTTATCCGTTATCATCCATTTGGGTTGTTTTCACCTTTTGGCTATTGTGAATAGTGCTGCTTTGAATACTCATGTGCAAATATTTGTTTAAAACCCCATTTTCAGTTATCTTTGGTATAAACCTAGGAGTGGAATTGCTGGGTCAAATGGTAATTCTAGGGTTTAATTTTGAGGAAATGCCAAATTGTTTTCCTCAGCAACTGCACCATTTTATGTTGCATGCATGAGCATGAGGGTTCCAGTTTTTCTACATCTTAACGTTTACTTCTGACACATTAAATTCTTGCAAAAATTGTTTTTCTCTTCTCCTGGTGCTCCTGCTTTACTAATGCCTGAGTCCCTGGGGAGCCTGCCACTAGGCCAGCCAGCCCTGCCTGGTGAGGGTCTCATGGTCCAGAACTGGCATCCAAGGGCAGGTCGAGGGGACTGGGGCAGCTGGGGACACGCAGTCCTGCAGCAGGCAATGGGGTCAGGCTGGCTGTCAGAGATGGGGCTGGGCCTTTCTCTGCCCTCTGAGACTCCTGTTTCCCTCTGCCCCCTCCCTCCTCCTCTGTGCATGCCCCCAGCCAGGAGCTGCCCTCGCCACCCCTCTGCTCCGTTTTGTGTGTGTGTCTCATCACCAGGATAAATGTAGCTACAAACAATGCGACGGGCTGGGTGCTAATTTGTCAGACGCAGTGCACGGCTGTGATTCCGAATACATTAACATTTTCACATGAAATCATTTCAATTTTTAGTGATTAAGAAGTATTTGTTTTAAAGCATCAGGATGATTTACTGCAGGCCTGGAGGGCGGTGGGGGGCAGGGGCAGGGGAGCCCCAGATGTGATGTCATTCACGGGCACCCGCGCAAGCAGAGCTCACGCCAGTCATCACCCTACTCCCACCTGTGTCCATCACAGGCTTCCTGGACGTGGGGCTGCTGCAAGGAGCGGGCATGTGGCAGGACCAGGTGGTGGAGACAGGGAGGTGTGAGGGCCCCTTGAAGGTACTGGGACCCTGAAGCCTCAGCCCCTACTCTCTTCCCCCCTCTTCTCCATGTCATTCAAGACTCACTGAAAGTCACCTCCTCAGAGAGGCTCTCGTTGGCCCTCTAACCTCAAGTAGCGGCTTAACTTCTGTCTTATTTCCTTCACAGCACTTTGCAATATCAGAGGTGACCTCCTTTACTGATTTCTTTACTTTTTATCCCCCCCACCCCCAGGATTAGAACACAAGCTTCTTGAGGGACTGTGACCTGCTCCCTGCTATATCACCTATGCCTAGAACAGGCCTGGCACTAAGTAGAAGCTCAGTATTTGTTGGCTGGATAAGTGGATGGAGGGAGGGAGGGAGGGAGGGAGGGAGGGATGGGTACAGAAGGGCATAGAAGACCCCTCACCATACCATGTATCCTGTCATCCTTGAATCAAGCCCTCTGTGACTTGAGGAATCCCAGCCCTTCCCCAGCAAGCCACCTCTGGTGTGCCAGACTCTGAGCACCTAGGAAATACAGGTTCATTAGCACTGGGGCTGTACTCATAGGCTCCAACCCGCCCCCCAACTCTTCCTCATCACTTCCATTCTTTAGAACCTGTCTATGCCTCCCTCGCAGGATGGATGGGAGCTGCCATAAGGGGCTCCCAAGGGTTTTGGACAGACGATTTCCTTCAGATCCCAGATGCTGCCAGCCCCCTCCTCCCCTCCTAGGGGCTCTCAAGCAGGATGGCCTCCCCAGAGCAGCTCACAGGGCAGCCAAGGTCTGGGCATGAAGGATTTGCCTGCAGGGGGCATGTGTGTGGCATGAATCTGTTTATGTACTAGTGTGTGTGTGATAGGAGGTCCTCAGAGCTTTGCCAAGTGAGAATCAGGCTCCTGCTGGCCTCACTCCACAGTAGCCACTCGGGAGGCCCTTCCTCACCCTTCTGCACCTCCAAAACTTCTGTGGCCCCTCACTCCACCCCCGTACCCCCAGATCAGACCCCTCCTCCCCCACCTTACCCCAGTGAAAAGAAAATAACTGGAAGCTTTTATCGTTCAGCAGAAGCAACATCAGAAAACAATTATTGTTTTAATTACCTGCTGTCGCCGTACAAGACAGGGAGGTTGTAAAACGCGATAAAATCTTTCATGTTAATGGACTGCCAGCCTGGGCCAGGGCACGATTTATGGGACTGCAGCTGGCAATTCCAGTCAGCTGGTGTAGAGGCCCCAGGCCCCCCTCTCCCTGTCCCTAAGGCCAGGTCTCCAATGCCAAGGGTGATATAGCAGCACAGACACAGGAGCATCCTGGAGGCTCCATTCCCTGCAGGGTGAACCTTGGATTGACCCCTCTTTCTGCTCCATGGAAGACATGCCAGTGTTAGGCTGGCTCCCTTAAGTAGGCCCTCTGCCCATGACCCTGCTCTGCTGTGGCCACCCCCAGCCTCTGGCCACACGGGGCCATTGCCCTGGGCAGCATCTTGGATTCCAGCACTTCCCAGACTTGGTCCTGCCCTGAGCCCTGTCACCTCGAACCTGTCTCTTCCTTCTCTCCCTCCCTCTACCTCCTAGAGCCTGACTGCTGACCACTGCCTCCTGACAGAGGTCCTCATCTGTCCTCCTGCCCTCAACGTTCAACCCAGCCTTACTGCTATACTTGCATCTCCCCAAAACCCAAAATGGCACACCCCTGCTTGGGAACCACCCCTTTTTAAGCACTTTCACACATTTGCTCATGACAGAACTTTGAGGAGATGCTGTCATTATCCTCCCCATTTTACAGATATGAAACTGAGGCACGGAGAAGTCAAATGTTTGGCTGTCAGTCCGACTTTACGGGGTTGGTCTAAAGATTGAATGGGTAGCAGTTGTGAAATGCTTGGAACAGTGCCAGGAATAGTTCACGGTCAATACATTCTAGTTCTAATAATAATTTTTGTTGTTATTGCTGTTCAACCTGGAGCAAATTGCTTAGCTACTTTAGTTACACCTCACTTCCCTCATCTGTAAAATGGAGACATGGCTTACCTATCCTATAGGATGAGGACATCAAATAAGCCCATGCCATAATGTGTGGCTTAGAGCAAGGTGTGTAGTGAGAACTGAGGACCTTTTAGCTGCTGGCCTTGCTGTCGCCGTGGTAAGAGTGGCAGAAGTTGAGGTTGTGAAGATAAGTTGAGTCCACATTATGCAGTGGTCTCTTAATGCCATACCAAGGAGTTTCAAGCCATTCCAGAGATAGGGAGCTGCTGAAGATTTTAAATCAGGAAACATGTGATCGGATCTGGGTTTTAGAAGGATCATTAGTGGCCCAACGGCAGATCAAAGCTCAGAACCAGAATGATCCAGATGAGGGCTGACAAGGCCTGTACCCTGGCCATGGCAGGGATACTACCAAAGTCACAAAGACTTGATGTTAAGCATGGGTCTGGCGTGCATGGTGGCCACTTTTGCCTCAAGAATGCAGGTAATTGGCTAAGCCCAAGGGCACAGCAGGAATATCTGGGACTGAGGCCAAGTCCAAGTACGGAAGAAAATCTTTTTTTTTTTTTTTCAATATATGAAGTTTATTGTCAAATTGGTTTCCATACAACACCCAGTGCTCATCCCAAGGAAGAGAATCTTTAGGCCACTGCCAGGGACTGAGGTGGGGCTTCTCTGAGCAACCTCATGAGACTGGTCATGTCTCCAGACAGGCTTGGGTGCAGGCTGGGAGTCTGCCTGGATGGCTTCACTTATTAATTTATTCACTCCCCCCACTCATTCATACAGTCCTTAACTCATGTCCTCCACAAATGTTTGTTGAACACCATTTCTGTACCAGGCTCTGAGCTGGACACTGCGGGTGCCGGGAAGTATGATGGCACACTCCTGGAGCTGATGTTCTAGTGGAGGAGATGGGCAACGAGCCAGTGAGCAAATGAAGAAATGAAATAATTGCATGCTGTCGAGAGTGCAGAGGAGAACAAAGAAGGAGCTGAGATGGGGTTCCCCCCTCCTTTCTCCTCCTCTCGGTCCCTGGCCTGTCTGCCTCTGAGAAGTGGCTCTCGGCTCCCCAGCCCACCGAGATGCATGGCTGGCATTAGCGGTCCAGCCTGCCCAATATGTCTCCCTGTCTTCCCTGGATTACTTCCACCATTTTGGCTATCACTTCAGAACTCTAATATATTCCCCAGGGCCCGGGAGGGGCCATTCATTTAAAGATCTTTCTATGGAGCCTTCTCCTCTGAGGACCCTGAGGGAAAGAAAAATGTCAGGAGAGGACGAAAAAGAGAGCAAGAGGAATCTGATTTCAGAACTCCCAAGCAGCAGGACAGATGCAGTAGAGAGCAGGGCCCAGTGACTCAGAGACTTATCTATCCAGTGGTGTAAGTACCTTCCCCGTCCCTTTCACCTTCTGCCTGCACCCCTGCAGGAGTCTGAGACCCCCACATCCCATCCTCCTAAGGGAAAGCTGTCCCCAGGTGCTGGGAGATGGTGTCCCTGGTTATAATTTGGTTTGTCCCTCCCCTGTCCTTCCCAGTTCTCTGAGGGGCCACACGTGCACTGTGAGGGATCCTGCGGAGACCAGCCTCAGTGTGCTCCGTTCCCTGTAGGTAGACCAGAGTGACCAGTGAGCTGGCCCCACCCTGTTCCAGGTGGCCAGAGAAAACATGCCAGTGTGGTAGCCCCAAGGCAAAATAGGATGCGGGAAGGTGATAAGTGTGCTCTGGGCCATGGTTGGTGCTCATATGATTCTCTAGGCTGGGAGTCATCACCCCTTTGGGGTTTAAGTGGCAGCTACTTCTCATGAAAGTGTTTGGAAGTTCCAGGCCCCTACCTGGCACTGTGGACAACCTCTGCACTCTGCAAGGAGCGTGGTCAGGGAGAGAGGTGGCTTCAGGGTGTCTTGGTAGGGTGACAAGTGTTCTCACACATCTCATGAGGCTGGAAATGAGACCTCTGGCCAGGGGCTGGCTTTGTACACCTGGAGGTGGACATTGGTATTGGTGTGACTGAGAAAAAAATATGTGCCCATCGGTGAAGGTGACCTCACTGCATGCTTGGAAAGCAGGGATGCCCACCCCTGGGGGTCCATGGTCACCTGCCAGACCTGCCTCTCTTCTAAGTATGAACAGAGGCTGCCTGCCCAGTCCACTGTGTGGCAACACAGCTATCTGGGCCCCCTGCCCATGGCTGAGAGAGGTCCTCATCCAGGATTCTCTAACCACCCTAGTCCAAATTTCAGGAAATTCCCTGATCCCCTCCCAACAGTTCCAGATGCTCCAGAGCCTCTGATCCATTTCTCTCATGTGCTGGCATTTTCCTGCCTGGCTCTATCTCCTTCCCTCCTGTCAAACATATGAAATCACTGGGCTCCTCAAAGGGCAATGCCAAGTCCCTCCTCAACATACAGGTGTATGAGTGAGTGTGGAAGGAAGTGTGAGTGTGTGAATAAACACTTGTGTGCCTTAGCATGGGTGTAGAGGCACCAGCATCAATATAAATGGATGCTTTGATAAAGTGTGTGTGTGTGTGTGTGTGTGTGTGTGTGTCCTCTGACTCTGTGTACTCTAAGTTTTCTGGGGTGTGGGTCTCATGTGTAAATGTATCTTAAAAATGGATTCATCTGGAATTTGAGGCAACTGTTTTATCATTGATAAGGAGCTGACAAAGAAAGGAAACAAAAGGTCTGAATTAATAAACAGTGTTCTGGATAGAGAAGTATAAGATGAGAGCTCAGCCAAGAATTGGAGCTAATCTTTTTTTTTTTTTAACATTTAAATAAAAGATCTGGAAGAGAATGTGTACAGTGAAATCACCAAGTTTGCAGTTAAATCTAAACTCTCCTGGGTGGTAGTAAAATGCCAAGCTGGTGAGGGATAAGCTTTAGGAAAATCTTATCTTGAAAGGCAGTGGGCTGGGCAGAGAATGGCCAGCAAGTTTTAGTTTGGGGAAAATAATGCGGATGGTGTCTGAGGGAATTTACTTGAAGCTTCTTACCTAAGGAGGGACCCAGAAGAGCAATAGAAGGCTGAACATGGTTGGGAAGGGAGTTTGAAAGAAGCCATAAATGTTCCCTTCTCCTGACACATGAGTGAGGGTTACCTGCATCCAACGTTCTGGTGTGCTTGTGGTCATGCCTTCTTTGGAGAGCCATCCACCCAAGAGTGGGGGGAACCTGGGTTTTACTCCAGACTTACATGATCTGAGTAATTCATTTCCTATCCTTTACCCTCAGTTTCTACATCTGTGAAGTGGAGGTAATGATCTCTGGGGTCTGCTTCACAGGGAGTGTGAAAGACACTGAGACAGCACACAGGTGACAATGTATAGGTAGCTATAAAGTTCAGTACAACCATGAGTGGTTGTTATCAAGAGAGTTGTGATGAGAAGGGAACTGTCATATAAAATCAGACTGGCCCGCCTGGGACAACTTCAGTATACAGAGAGGAGCTAAGCAGGAATATGGTAAAAATCTGTAACATCAGAAAGGGCATAGAGAAGGGACATGGGCTCCTTCACTAAATCCCAGACTGGCAGAACAAACCCATCTCCACTCCTGCACCCCACCAAAGCTCAAGAGAGGTAAGTTTAAAACCAATAACAGGAAATCCTGCTGCACTCAGCAGGGAATAAACATTGAAAATCATTTCCCTGGAGGTGATACAGGCTGGAAATATAAATTGCTTCCAGAAAGGTTTAGGTAAGTTCATGGATGGAAGAGTCAGAGTGGTTCTTAGGCAAAATTAGGATGTTGGGAGGCCTCAACCCTGTGAACATGATGTCAGAGAGGAAGTCCCTTCAGAGCCAAATGCCTGGGCCAGACCTAACAACCCGGCAGCCCTGTATCTGTATGTGTGTGAGAGAGTCTGTATTTAGGACTGCTTTGTCCCTAACTGGTGAGAATGGCTCCTCACTCACTAGTCACCTGTGTTCTGAAACTTTACTTCCTCCCCAGTCCTTCACCTTCATTGCTGTTCCCCATCCCCACTCTCCAATTTCTGCTTTCACAGTGTTGATCTGTGAAGGCCAAAATCTTGACCATCTTGCCCCTGCCATCTCATCTATCCTCATAGAACAGCCACACCCTCCCTCTATGTACTGTCTTCTAGCACAGGCACCTTGCTTGGCAGTGCCCATGAGCCAATGAGGACTGGAATCTCCTGCCAGACCCTCCAGTTAATGCTATTGGCATGCAGTCTCTCTCTCTGGCTGCCTGCCCAGGGCCTATCTCTGCCTGGCTGCTTCTTCCAGGGTCCCCAGCAGAGGCTGGCTGAAGCCCTTTGGGAACCCACAACCATGGAGAGCTTGGGCACCTGAGGATGAACTGATACCTATGCTGGGGACAAGGTTACCATCAGAAAACAGGCCTGCTTGGGTCTGTGCCAGGTTATCTGCCTCATGCAGAAAGTCTTCGGGGACTGGGATTAGCAAGGGGAAGCAAGGTTATGGAGTCTGCTTCCCCACTGTGGTTCTTAGGTGCTTTGAGCCCTTTCCAGTTCACCACGTAAGGGCTGTGTAGGCTCTGTTTTAGCACCACGGATAGCAGTCCCAGACGTGGCAAACGTTTTCAGCACCACGGGCAGCTCCATGAGGTGCCTTTGCCCCCTCTTCGGGCTGCTCTGCTGCCTAAGTCTGCTAGCTCCTGTGGGGAGGTCCCCACCAGCTACAGAGAATTCATTTATCCATTCACCAAGATTGACTGAGCACCTACCTACTATGTGCCAGCCTCTGTTTTAGATGCTGGGAGCACATCACTGAAGGAAGCAGATACTTGCCCTGTGGAACCTCCATCCTTCCAGGTGTGGACTTCTGTCCCATAGGCTTCCACTGATGTTCCTAGAGTCTGCTCCAGGCAAGATGGTCCTGCATGCTCGTGGAAGGTGAACAGATTATGGCTTCTTACAAAACTGGTTCTGCTGCTTAACTTGTGGGAGGGAGCTGAAGAGGTAGGGAGTAGGGATTGGTGAGGCCCAATTCAGATGGTATTTTAGGATTCTTGGAAGCCAGTGTGATCCAGTCACGCCTCTGCTGAGAAACCTTCCATGGTCCTCCAGTGTCTGTGGAAATAAATAGCGGTTCCCCAACCTGTCATTCAAGCCCCTGGTAAAGTGTTGCTGCTCCATCTTGCCAGTCTTCATGCCTCTCTTCTCATGTTTCCTACATTCCAGCCAAACTGGATTCTCAGTTAAACATCTTTTGGTTACCATATGACAGAAAACTGAACTCAAACAGACTTAAGCAGTAAATGGATGTTATTGACTCTTGTAACTGAAAAGCCCAAAGTTATGGCTGACTTTGGGCAAGGCTTGATCCACTGGCTCAAACCATGTCAATCTGCCACTACTCTCTCCGTTTTTCTGCTCTGTCTTCTGTGATGTTGGCTACATCCTTGGCTTCCTCAGGGCAGCCCCCAACAACTCCATACCATCCTTGTCTTGGTAATAAAATGACTGCAGCAGCCCAACCCCGACATCATTCATTCATTAGCTCCCATACCTTTCCCAAACCAATTGCCAAAGCCAGAACAGGAAATACAAAGAAATACAATTGGTTTAAGCCACTCAGGACCCACTCCTGGAGCCGATGGGGGAGTCATTTCCACCTAAACCACACAGCTGAATACAGAACAGCAGGGGACTCCCTAAGAAATGGTTTGGGGGCAGGGGAGGATGGAGACTGGGGAGGAGTCAGCAGGTGTCCAGTCATTGAGCATGCTCTTTTCTGCTTCTCTGATTTTACACCTGCTGCTCCCCTGTTGTCCCACCTACTGATACCCTGTGCCACCTTCAAGGCTTTTCTCAAATGCTACTGCCTTCCTAACACCACTCCCAAAACACCCTTCAGGGAGTCATGTCTGCCTCCTCTGATCCCTCACTGCACTTCCAGCTTACTTCTCCCTTCTGTCTCCCCACCATTCCTTGATCCGCAGGCAGTGAGTAGAGTGGACATGCATCCCAGGGCACGTGTGCTGGATGGAACTGGGTGATGGATGGCCACTGTCACATTGGCTCAGTGGGATGGGATAATAGCATCGCTGAGCCACAGACAGGCCAGGAGGACTGGCTGGCTGGGCAGGCCCAGGGCTGTCCCTGATGGCTATGTCCACATGGCCTGGGCTGTCCCTTGCCATCACCCCTTGTGAAAGCGTGGACTGACTCAGTCTGTGGGTAGAGTCTTTGCCCCTGAAACTATCCTGGCAGTGCCAGTCGAAATGTGACAGGAAAACACATGTGCATGGAGAAGGTGGCCTAACCCAAAAGTGGAGGCACTTGGGGGAGGGTCAGTAGGCGTCCCAGGAGAGCAGATGCTAGGATCCAGGCAGCACCCTGGGTTCTTTTTCCTACCTTGGTTTCACTACCTCCTCTTTCTCCTCAAAGTGTTAACCTTTCTGCCTGTCTGCCACTGGCCAAGGGTGGGGGAGTTGGTGGAGAGGAAGGACTTGGGAGGAACCTGCTGGTATAAGGGAGAGAAGACTGGAACTGTGTGTCAGAGGGAGGGGGAAGGGATGCAGCCATGCTGGGAGGAGGCAGATATGAGGTAGTGCAGTGACAGGGATTGGGCATTGAGCCTGGGGAGGGACCAGAGCCATGATTCATTTCCACCACCAAGCCTCACAGCTTCCCTCAATGAGGCAATACTCACATCCGCACTTTCCCCTTCAAGTTCTTGTTTTAATAACAAGTTGGGTTCAGCAAGGGGCTGACCACATCTCTTCATCTCTTCATCTCTTTCTGTTTAATGGAAGACCTCACCTCATCCAGGAGCCTCTGATCTGGAGCAGACCTCAGGGTGGCCAGGAGCTCATGTGAGGGACAAGTAGGGATTCTCTGTGAGGGAGCTGGTGGGTAGGCCAAAAGGGAGTTTTCTCTCCAACTGGCCCCAGACCTCCCTGATGACCCTCTTCTGAACCACTAAACAAGGGGATATATTATGTCTAAGCCAGCTTCGGAGAAATCTCATTCTGCACTGAGACAAATGGGACCAGATGACAAGGAGACCTACCCAGACAACCCCACATCGACAGCCTTCTTGCAAAAAAGCAGGTGGGGGCAGGGTTGGTGACAGCTTCCTGCTTCCTCCACTCTCGCCCTCCTCATGGGTGTCCCCAGTCCTTGAGTGGCCAAGGTGGGAAGGTTGCTGCTCTCTGATTCCCTCCTTCTGGGTATTTGGGCATGGATTTCCTCACTGGAAAACTCCTCCACCAGAAAGAAGGTGTCTCAGTCCATTCGGGCTGCTATAACAAAAAATACCACAGACTGGGTGGCTTATAAACAGAAATGTATTTCTCAGTTCTGGAGGCTGAGAAGTCCAAGATGAAGTCACTGGCAGATTCAGTATTTGGTGAGGACCTGCTTCCTGGTTCAGAGATGGCTGTCCTCTCCCTGTGTCCTCACATGGCAGCAGAAGGGGTAGGGAGCCCTGTAGGGTCTGGTTTATGAGGGCACTAATCCCATTCATGAGACCTTCTAATACCATTGGGGCTAGGATTTCAACATATGGATTTGAGAGGGGGACACACGTATTTATTCTATAGCAGAGGCGGGTGAATAACCAGGCATTGAATGCGTGCAGTGTGATTTGGTTGTGCATTGAACGCCATGGCAGGTAGTGGGAGTCTTCTTTCCTTTTCCACTAAACTTGTAAGGTCAGGAAGTCAGACAGCATGATAGTGGTCACAAAGCTAAAGTTGGAGGGGGTGCCAAACATCTGCTCCAATTTATTTTCTTCCAGCCACAGAGCTGCTCAGTGATACAGGCAGTTGTGGGTACCATTTGCAGACAGGGATGTGCCAGAGTCTAAGGGACTTGTGTAGGTCATACTGCTAGCCATAGATGAAGCTGGGACTCAGACTCAGCCCTTCAGCTCTCAGATCAGAGTTTAGCCCCTATCCCAAGCCTCACCCAGGGATCAACGCTGGAATGCTGTGGGAAGCAGTATATCGGGGGGCCTTTGGACACACACCCCAGAGCCAGACTGCTGGCTCTGCCACTTCTAGCAGTGTGATCTTGGGAAAGTTACTTCACCATTCTGAGCCTCCGCTTGTCACCTATAAAATGGGAATAATGATGGTACCTAACTTATGAAGTTGTTGAGAGAATTCAGTGATATGTTATATATGAATGTATATGGTACATAAAACAAAGAATTTCTAGTCCAGTTAAATACATGCTTTCCATATGTCCTTGCAGCCCCACTCCCAAGAGAAATGAAGACCTGTCCACCAAAGGCCTATATGTGAATGCTCACAGCAGCTATGTAATCACCAAAATCTAGAAATAGCACTGGTGAATGGATAAACAAGCTGTGGTACATTCATATAATGGAATACTGCTCAGCAATAAAAAGGAACCAACTACTGATTCAAGCAGCAACATCGATGAACCTCAAAAGCATTGGGCTAAGTGAAAGAAGCCAGGCACAAAAGGCTGCATACTGTCCAATTCCATTTCTGTGACATTCTAGAGGAGGCAAAACTCTAGTGACAGAAAGCAGATCAGTGGTTGCTGGGGTTGGGAGAAGGGATTGATAGTAAAGGGGCTAAACAAAACTATTCTCTGTCTTGATTGTGGTGGTGGATAGATACATTTGTTAAACCTCATCAGACTATAAATTTAAAGGCGGTGGGGGGTGCATTTTATACATCAAAAAAGACAACCTTGATGTTTTAAATATTTTTTTACCATTTATTATTGAGAGACAGAGAGAGACGCAGTGTGAGCAGGGGAGGGGCAGAGAGAGAGGGAGACACAGGATCTGAAGCAGGCTCCAGGCTCCCGAGTTGTCAGCACCAGAGCCCAACGCGGGGCTCGAACTCACAGACTGCGAGATCATGACCTGAGCTGAAGTCGGATGCCTAACCGACTGAGCCGCCCAGGCGCCCCAAAGACAACCTCAATTTTTAAAAAGCAGAACCTGGGGTGTAGTAAACACTATGTAAGTGTTAGCTGCCATTATTATTAGTAGTACCATTCAGATCATGATTAGCCTTGGAAGAGTCTCTGGGTTGGTGGTTCACATCCCAGACCCACCCTGGCTGTGCATCAGGGCCCACCCTCCTGCTCAGGCAGGCTGGGGAGGACACAATGGGGAGTCTCAGCCCACCCCACCCGCTCTGTGGTTGCAGACAGACAGGGAGAGGAGCACATGGGGAGGCGCTCAGCTGTTTCCTGAGTCTGGTTTCCCTCCTGCTGATCCTGTGAGGCGCTCAGCGACACGTTAGCAAGAAAGATGCCATGAGAAATAAAGTTTGTTATGAATTATTCTTCTTGGGGCTAATTATAGACACAGAGGATTATTTACAGAGGCAGGAGGCAACAGGGAGGGAGAGGGGCCTGGAAGCAAGGCGTGGAAACAAGGGATAGAGAGAGTTAAGCAAATGGGGCTGTGTTTGGGGGAGTAAAAGGCACTTTTTAAATAAAAGCCATAACTAACCTCAGGTCCACGCTGATGAAAGTGTCTCAACAGATATATCAGACATCCCAGGCTTTGTCATGTCCTTGAGATGGACTGGGATCCTATGGGGTGCCAGGGTTCTCTGGGTGGGGGGTGGGGCAAACATGGGGTCCCTCTCCCCTGGAATCCCAGGGGGCATGTGGGCCCGTGTCTGCACCACTGCCCAGCCTCACTCTGTTCTCATGGGCTTTTCTTGTTCCTGTCCAGCAGGGGGTTATTTCCACCCACAGAGGTGGGAGCAGAGGCCAGATTGAGCCAAACGTGGATGCCCACTGGTTCTAGCAGGCCAGTGAGAGAAGGGGCCAGAGAGGACATGGGTGAACTGTGTCATGCCTGAAGAGTGTAGCCAATCATGGCTCAGGGGGTGTGGGCCTGGTGTGGCCCCAGCTCCCTTCTTCACAGTGTTTGCATGAAACCTCCTAGTTTTTAAATGTTGGTTTAAACCAATGAGACACATCTAGAGGCCTGTGGACCAGCATTTTGCAGCTTCTGAAAGCCAGCCTGGCCTCTTATTGTTCCAGTTAAAGATAGAGAACCCCAGCAGGATTGAGGCTCAGTGCCTTCCTGCCCCGCATCTCCCCAACCTGCCGTACTCCACAACCCTCCCCTACCCAGAGCTTGACAGCTGCTACACACACACACACACACACACACACACACACACAGGTCTGCCACAGGGTGGGTCGATGGCTCTCTCAGCTTGCCAGGGGGCACTGATCTTGCCCTCCCCCAAGTGCGAGCAGTGGGCTTTTCCAGTTATTTATGCCTGGCTGCCTGGCCATCTATCCACTCAACCAGGCAGGAAATGACAGAGTCATCTTCTGCTCCCTGCTGCCTCCCTCCCGGTCAGGACGGTCATCCTCCTTACCCTGCCCCCCAGATGCTTTTCACATCCGTTCCTCATTCCTCATTCCCCGTCTCCACCGGCCTGTTCCAGGTCAGGCTCCCTCTGCAGTGGTGACAGCCTCCACTCTCTTCCTCCTCACACAGCAGAGCTGTCTCTACAGCATTCTGATCCCACCGGCCCCGCTTTCCCATGCTCAGTGTCCCATGCTCAGTGTCCAACCGCGCTGCCACCAGATATGTCCTGACTCAGATTCTTTACTTCTGCTATTCCCTCGGACTAGAATACCCCTCTCCGCTGCCCCCTCCAGGCCCCTACCTTTCCCCCAAGGCAAGTGCATCCCACCCACCTCCCCTCCGCCCCGTCCCCGTCCCTGCAGCAGGGCACACCCACTGCCCCACTGCATTCCTCCCCTGCCCGATGGTGAACACCCCAGAAGCCCTCTCTGCAGCAGAGGGCTCAGTGCCCAGCACCGAGCAGGTCCTGTAGAAACTTACTCATCCCTTCGCTCAGAAAGAGGTAGTGAGGGCCTCTAATGTTCAAGGCCCTGTTCCAGGTGAATGAGACAGCCAAGCTGTCCATTTCTTGAGCTGCACTTCTAGTTCCAGGCAGATGGACAACACACACGTCCAACAGGGAACCTATCCAAGAGTGCCAGGGGCACTATCTGAGATGGGGTGCTCAGGGAAAGCCTCTCTGAGGAAGTGACCTGAGCCAAGATCTGGACAATGATCAAGTAAGAACGGCATCCCAGGCAGAGGGAACAGCAGGTACAATGGCCCCAAAGCAGGACTGATCTCAGAGTGCTGGGAGAACAGGTAAGCAGCCTGGTGTTAGATGGTGATTAGGGAGGACAGTGGCCCATGACATCTGAAGGGACAGGAGAAAAAGGAACAGGAGAGGCAGAGCCAGCAGCTTTCCAGACAGTGCTGTTTGCATGGGGAGCTGACCATTTGGAGTGGCCACACTGGATGGCCAAGAGGAAACATCCTGCAGAGACAGGCCCGAAGGTCCTGCAGTGGGGATTTTGGAGTCTTCTGCCCTGAGGTCCTTATTGAAGCCTGCCATTCTCCAAGAGCAAGGAGAAAGCTGATCAGAGGTCCAGGAGAAAGGGAAGATCTTCAGAAGAGAAGATCTTCAGAAGGCAGAGGCCAAGAAGAGCTCCTGAATCAGATAGAGGAGTCATTGGCAAATGGAGAAAGGGTTTCAGTGGAGAGGTGGAGGAGGAAGCCAGACTGTTGTGGCTGAGTCAGGAACAGGATGGAGGACAGAACTAGGCCCTGAGGGCAAGAGAGAGAAGAGACCTAGGCTGGAGAGGGGAAAAGAGTTAAACAAGAATTTTTCTTGTCCTTAAGGGAGGAGAGTTGAGCATCCTTGGAGACCCTTGGGCCTTTGAGGCATTTTACATAGCTCAGTAACCCTGCCTCCAGGAAGCCTTCCTGGATGCCTCAGATCAAGCCCTGGATACCTCAGATCAAGGTGTTCTCAGACCACCAGTGCTTCTCTGACAGAATTCTGACTATGGGTTATAATCATGGACTTACTGCTCTGACACCTAGCCAATGCCCGTCTCCCATAAGTGAGTGAGCTCCTGAGAGAGGGGCCTGGGTTTTTCCCTCCATGGTAAATTCAGGCCATTACCCAGGACCAGGCAGGGCCTGAGGATGCCCGGGAGGGCAGCACATTCCTGGTGTGGAGGCCCCAGAGGGAGCCAAGACTGCTGGCTGGTGAATTGGCCCAGAAGGAGGTCATGCTGACCTTGAAGCCAGCAGGCCTGTGGACTGTGAGCACATCTCAGCAGGGCCTGGAGGGGAAGCAGGGTGGATGCAAACGCTACACAAGTGCGCACCCCACTCCCACCTGCACCCCACCCACACCCAGCCCCGTGTCCCCTCCCGGCCCTCCATCCCCTCATGCTCCATTCATGCAGCTCAAATGGCAGCACCCGCATACAGGTTCAGGGGCAGATGAAGGTCTGCCTTGTGTATATCAAGCTGAAGTTGGGCTCTAAGCGTGTGCACACAACAGAGGACCAAGCCCTGGTTGGGTCTTTGCTGGATGAAACCTCCCCATTCACACCCAGCACCTTTCTCTGGGATGGGGTTTGGGAGAGGGGCACCGTGCACCCCAGGGACTGACCTGCTTGCTGTCCCAGCCGGTCCAAGCAGGAGAGCTGGTGTGTGTGGACCAGCATGCTGACCCATGAGTCTTCTTCCAGGGCCCCCCTTGGGTGCGGGCCCCCACCAGGGAACAGGAGCTGAGGTGGGAGACCCTCAGCAGCCTTTAGCTTCCCTCAATTCATTAAGACCTGTAAATTTCTCATTAATATACTTAAAGTTCGTTTTAAGGGGAACAAGCACAGAGATAATTGATAATAAACCCTCAGTTAATGCCCTCGGTTTACTGTATGTAATTTATATCTGCAGATAGCGTCTCTCACTCCCAATTACCCATTTAGCTGTGGCGATAACAGCAGTTCAATCAGACCGATACCAACTTTTATATATTCCAGCCTGAGAGCAATAAATACCCACACAGGGAGACTCGCTGGGCCCACTGTATTTTTTTTATTAAGATTTAAATATTCATGCAATTATTAGTGATTTATTAAGCGCTAATGACCCCTTCAAGAGGCTCTAAATCTTCACCCACAGAGGCCCCTGCCCTCCCCTCCCCCTTTGCCCCTATCTCTCCTTATTGCCCCCCACCCTCAACCAGAGAAATGATGACATCATAGCATCACCCATGTTTCCATGGCTATGGCAGACAGGTGAGGTGGAGGCCAAGGACCAAGGTCAGGCCCAGGGAGGGGCTGGGCTTCATGAGGGTGGAGGCTTTCTCTCCCTTCCCAACGAGACCTGAAGGACTCGATGATGAGGAGGCTGCCCACGAGTCCCTCCACACACCCCCACTGACCTGCAGCCTCCTCCAGGCTGGTTTCCAGGAGCACGCCCTTCCCACCTCATTCTGGCATTAGTGTAGCTCCACCCACTCCCAACCCTCCCCCATATCCCTCCTACTCTCACACTTGTCTGAGTCTTCCCATCCTTTTAGGGGAAAGAGTAGGCCAGCTTCTCTCTCTCCTGCTGTCCTTCCCTTCCTATCTTTCATTTTTAAATGCTCCACCCTGATTGCATCGAGGATGAGAGAGTGTGCAGGGATCTGGGGTTTGGGGACGTGAGGCCCAGAGAGGGCAGTGGCTTGCCTCAGGCTGCACAGCAAGGCCCAGGCCACCAGTCTCTCCTTCCTCCATGTTCACTCATACCCTCTCCCCTATCTTCCTCTAGTCCTCGCCCCCTCCTCCCCCGAAAGACCTCATAGCCCATTAAAGGGGCAGGAAAGATAATGAACAAACCAGGAAAACATGAAATCAATGTTAGGAGAAAAAAGTACGGCTGCCATTAAGTAAAATAAACAAGCTGGTAATTATTTGGACAGCGGGTAATTAAAATGGGGTGAGGGCTCATTACTGTCTCGTCAGGGGTATGATGGGCGCAGCCAGACACCCTCTTCCCAGCTGGAAGTTCACAGCCAGGCTGGGCTCCTACCCACCCAGAATTGGGGGGGGGGGTCGTCGCAGGGGGTTTCCTCTGTGGATGCCTACCCCAGTTCTACCTGTGTCTCTGTCTTCAGCAGCCTTCTCTGGCTCTCCAGGGGTCAGGATCTGAGGACCAGACCCAAGGCAAGCAAGGCAGGGCAGCCCCTAACCTGCTGTTGGCCCCTCCTGACCCCCTCTGCTTTCCCAAGCAGAGAGCATCTCTCCGCCCTTTCTGCAACCCTCGGCCTCTAGGAAAGGGGCAGTGCCTGCAGACCTCAAGCAAGGGAGGATGCTTGTGCCCACAATTAAATCCCAGCCACCTGGGGTGCTAGACAGATGACTCTTGCTGCCCAGAACTTGGGGGGACTTCCTTCAGAAGGCCATGATGAGGAGAGATCCTAGGGAGGAGGCAGGATGGTGGGGTGCCGGCAAAGGTGGGAAGAGTCAGGGAGGAGCAGGATACCAGAGGGGCAGAGCAGTGACTGGGGATGGGGGGGGCTCACCCTGCTGTGACCCCGGTTCTTAGATCTGTAAAGTTGGAGGAGACCTTGGACATCATCCAGTCTATCTTTGGCCGGCCAACTTGCTTGGCCCACAAGGTGTTTAAATGTTTAAATTAGTTGTCAACATTTTAAAACAGGAAATTTCACATAAAAATGGATTTCCAGCTTCTCTTCAAAGAAAGTGTAGTAGCAGCTGGCTGGGTTGCACTGACCCCTTGGACGGGCGTCTTTACTGTTCACTTCTGGCTCCCACCCGGCCCCTGAAGACACCTGAGTTTGCCACCTGTGACCCTTCCAAGGCTCAGAGGGGCAGTGACCTGCCGAGGACTTCATAGCTTTGTTGAGGACTGGAGACCCAGTCTTTTGATGCCCAACTGAGGTCTCTGTGCCCTGCTCTCAGCAAGTATGTGCACTGGGCCGGTCACTGGCAGGGATGTAAATGACATGGTTCCCAGCCCAGAGCTTGAAGTCAGTAAGGGGGATGCTTCACCTCAACCCAGTTACTGACCCCCAGCTTGCCAGTCCCTGAGGTGGACACTGCTGAGAAGAGGTGGCTCACATCTGTGCGCGCACTTAAGGGTGCACGGTCCGATGGAAGAGCAGCCGCTGCACAAGCAGCCTGTGTCAGTCGATAATGCTCTCCCAGCCAGCAGGCCAGAGGAGCAAGCCATGCATCTCCACCGCAGAGAGGAGCTGGGGGGTGGGGGGTGTCAAGAGAAGGTGACACCTTCGAATTATGAATTGACAGGGCTGGTGAGCATTGCGAGTGAGTGGGGTGCCCTGCGGGTGCAGGGGGATGTCAGAGTGAGGGCAAGGGTCCAAGTGTGCAGTGAGAGGGGATTGTGGACTCACTGAGCTGGCTGCAGGGTGTGGGTTGGTGCCCAGGATGAGGCTGCTGCATTGGGTGGGGTGGTGTTATGACCTTTACCCTGTGGTCAGTGGGAACTATTTCAGGGGGTTGAAGTGTGGGATCAGATTTTCTTTCTAGAAATAGCACTGTGTGGTGTAGTTGAGGATGGCACCGAAGCCAGGAGGTGGTCATGGGAAGGCAAGTTTGGGGCACCCTCAGGGGGTGGGGGCCTGAGGAGTTGGGTAGCCATAAATGGAGAGAGGAAGGAGTGGGTGGAAGAAAGCCTGGGGTGGCACTCAGGGGGCTAGAAGAGGTCAGGGAGCAAGAGGGCCTGGCGGCTCTAAGACTCCTACCGAGGTTCCTTGGGGGTGTAGCCCTGCTGACTAAGAGCAATGCTTAAGGGCAGAAGGTTTGGAGGAGCTCCTGAGCCTGACTTGGGACATGCCTGGTGTGAGGTTCTGGGGGACATCCAGACGCAGGGAAAGCTGTCAGCAGTGAGTGGGGCTAGGGAGCCTAGTTGGGGAGCCATGGTCAGGAGGCTGGTGGGAAGCCATGGGAGCAGAAGCCCCAAGAGAGGGCAGAGCACAGGTGGGCAAGCCACATGGATGGGGAGCAGAGGAGGAGCTGGGTTGGGGGCTCAGATACCACTGCTGCTGGGAGCAGCTGGATCTGGACTGGATTTTCCTGTGGGTCCCTTATGAAGAGAAGTCCAGATGGACTCAGCTGCTAAGAATGGGGTCACAGGATGGCTGACGACCTGTGGCCACAGGGTTTTCATCCTGGTGACGGCATTGGCCACCACAGCCAGATTTAGCCCGAAGGACGATAGGCAGTGCTGTTATACGTGTGTGTGTACAAGGCTCAGTGTGTGTGTACCATGAATGCCAGAGCACGAGGCACGGCCAATATGATTCTGGAACACTGTGTGCCTAGGACTTCCTAGGTGGGGCTGTGGCCA
Source organism: Herpailurus yagouaroundi (assembly GCF_014898765.1). Lineage (NCBI taxonomy): Eukaryota > Metazoa > Chordata > Mammalia > Carnivora > Felidae > Herpailurus > Herpailurus yagouaroundi. The sequence continues at coordinate 65,964,652 of NW_024412377.1, forward strand.
CTGGCCACTCCTTGGGACAAGGACTCGAGTCTGTCTTAGGCACTACTGTGTGGCCTGTGCCTAACACGGTGCCTGGTGCATTGCGCCCGGCAGATATTTGGTGAATGCACATGTCCTGATTAAGAGCTTAGGGTGCTACAGCCATCTGGCCTGGGTAGGAACCCATCACTCACTACTGACTTCACCTCTCTCTGCCTTGGTTTCATTGCCTAGAAGTTGGAGATTTAAGATAGTTCTTTGCCAGGGCGCCTGGGTGGCTCAGTTGGTTGAGGATCCAACTCTTGATCTCAGCTCAAGTCTTGATCTCAGAGTTGTGAGTTCAAGCCCTGTGCTGGGCTCCATGCTGGGTGTGAAGCCTACTTAAAAATAAGTAAATAAATAAATAAAAATAGTTAATAATTCTTTGCCTCCTAGAATTATCATGAGGGTTACATAAGAAAATCCATGCTGTGCTAAGACTGTGTATGTGCATGTGTGAGTGAGTATGTATGCGCACGTGCACATGTGTGTGGGTGGGCATTTGTTGGCTGTGGTTGTGGGTAGTATCTCCCACTGGCCAAGGGCACTTCTCTGTGCGGCCATCCTGTGGTCTCTGAGCTCTGTCCAGGGGCTGAAATTGCCCTGCCCTGTCCGGTGCACACTATGCAGAGCCAGGCTAGGGAGCTAATTGCTGCTCCTGCACCACCCCTGGCCCCCACTCTGGCCAGGCTGGCATTAAACCAGTGAGATATGAAATGCCACCATATCTGGGACAGGGTCTTTAATTAAATTAATTGCCAGCAACATTGTAAAAATGCTGATGGGGTCATAAACGGCGCATCGCTGATGCCATTCATCATTTCCTCAGACTTGCTGGGGGCCTCACCTGGGCTGGGGGTGGGACTGGGCATGCGGGGCTGAGCCACTGGGGAGCTCTGCAGCCACCAGAGCCTCTGGCAGGTGGGCTGGCTGGTGGCAGGAAGACCAAGGGAGAGGGGAATGGGAGTGGGTGGGGCTCCTTGTTTTCAGTGTGGAATAATTGTACAATTCTTAACTGAGCCTGGATGGTTACCTGGAGAAGGGCATGGATGGAAATGGAGAATGATGACTCAGGAGCTAGCTGGGGCCGGGGAGGGAGGGGAAAGGGGGAGGGGGCATCCTTCAGCCTGCTGGCCAGCGTTATCCTGGAACCATGGGCAATGTGAGAATCTCACCCAGCCTGGCCACTGATAGCTGAGTGACCTTGAGCCAGTCCTTCCCCTCTCTGAGCCCCAGTTTCCTCATTGGGAAAACAGGTAAACCCCCATCCTGCCTGCCTGCCCAGACCCCTCCTGGTCTCCCTCCCAGAGATCCCGTTATGCCAGGGATCCCGTTATGTCTCTTCCAGCTAGGGCCACCGTAGGCCCTGGTAGGGCTCAGAGCTTGTATGCTGACCTTCCGCTGAGCAGTGGTGAGGAGGCTGGGCCTGCGCCCACCACCCACCCCTGCCAAGTGAAAGGTGGAGGAGGCCTGCCACAGACACACACACACACACACACACACACACACACACACACACACACAAAACCACACACATACACACGCACCACCCCAACCAGAAGCACTCCCACAGCAACACACACTCCACCACCAGAAGATTCCATAGTAAGAGAAAGCCTTCCTTCCCTAGTTCTCTCTGGGCTGTGCGACCACATAATTACCCTGGATTCCATTCTATTTAATTGCAGCTTATTAAATTCTAACCAGCCAATTATCAGCCACAATTACAGCTTAATTCAGGGACACAATAGCTATTTTATCGTTTGTTAATCAAATGCTTATTTAGGCCTCAGCTTTATTAACTATTTCTCTGGCCCAAAGCAAGGCCCTGTGGCGGGAAGGGGCACTAGGAAGAGGCCCCTGGGAGCCTGTCCCCCCCATCACAGCACTCTCTCCCTTGGCATCCCAGTAGTTTCTAAGTCCCCTTCCTGGGTGTGTCTGGGGGACCTTAGTGATGGCAGCAGTGTGACACTAAGTGTGAGCACTGGATAGAGTTGGAAGACCTGAGTTTGTTTGTTCCTGAATTCAGCACATGTTTATCAAGCACCTACTATGTATTGGGCCCTGGGCTGGGTTCTGGTACTATAGCAGAGAACCTGACAAGTGTGGTCCCTGCTCTCATGAAACATTTCAGGGAAGGGGACATGAACAATAACCAGCAGGCAAGTTTACAAACAGGATGACTTCAGATAACAGTGAGCGCTGTGAGGGAAGTAGACTGGGAAAGAGATAGGAGGCTCGGAGGGGCTGCTTCAGAAACAGTAACTTGAAGGAGGTAACACTGGAGCTGAGACCTGAGGGATTCAAGGGGGCAGCTGTAGAAGAGCAAGGGCAGTGTGTTGCAGGTGGAAGAAAGAGCAAGTGCAAAGGCCCTGTGGTGAGATAAGCTTGGAGGGTTTGAGAAACAGAGAGGGTCAGCATGGTCACAGAGTGAGTAGAGGATGTGAGGTGGACAGGGCCAGACCCTGGTCCAGTAAATGCCCAGAGCCCCTGCCCTGTGCCCGGCCTGGGCTGGGAGTTGTCGAGAACCCACACAGCCCTTTGTCGCTGGATGACTTTACGGAAGTCCTGAGCTCGCATTCCCTGTCTGTAAGATGAGGGGCCAGCAGCAAGCACCTGAGTACAGCCACCAGATGACAAGCCCGGTGTGCGGCAGCCGTGGACAGCGTGGCCCGGCCACACTAGGCATGAGTGTCCTCTGAACTGGTGAAGTGGCACCGTCCCCCACTCCTACCTGCTTTGTTCTTTGCAGTTCAGCCCGTCTGCATGTCCTCCTTGTGGCGCCGGTGTCTGTCCTTGTGACCAGGCCCCCGGAGCCCATTGGGGAAGAGGGTGACTTTCCTCCAATCTTGGGGAGGTGGCTGCTGCTTCTGTGGCACCTTCACGCATTCATTGCCATGGAAACTGGAGTGCCGCGCAAGCGTGTGAGTGTGGGTTGGGGTAACAGCCCCCCACCCTGCTACTTCCACCTCGTGCACACTCCTAGACAGGAGAGACTGCAGCTGTGTCCTCCCCCGTTCACTGACCACGCACGCACTGGGGCAAAAGAGCCTGGCCCCAGACCTGTCTCTGCCCTCCAGGAAGTCCTTGCTATTGGGTGCGAGAAGCAGCAGCCAGGGGGACAGATGATTGAGGGATGGGCCAAGGGGCAGAAAAGGGAAAAAAGAGGGGCGTGGGTGGGCACCTCAAGACCCCAGGCAGGGTGGTACTAACCCATCTCAACCTGGTGCAGGGTCAGCATGAAGTGGCCCAAATGAGGAAACTGAGGCTTAAGAAACAGCAGCAGGGAGGTCTGCAGCAGTCAAATGAGCCCCCAAAGCAGCTGACAGGCAGCACAGAGGTTTTTTACATGTTGGATTTGGAAGAATTCTGGGGCACATACCTCAGCTTGCTTTTGCCCTGTGGCCCCCCATTGTCACCTCCAGGCAGGTCCGTGTGTCCAAGTTGCTGCCTGGAACCACAGGGCTCTTTGTGTGGCTCCCAGATCTGTCATCTTGGGGCCTCTGGCCCACCATTCCTCCATTCCCCCTACCTCCTGCAGCTGTCTCTGCATCTCTGACAGCAAGTGCAGTTTGTCCCTGCTTATCAGAGCCTCCTGGTGAAGCTCCCTCATGATAGAATTGCCAATGTTTAAAAAATAATAACTCACGAAGCAATCTCAGGCTGCGAAGGTACAAATGGGCAGGAGAACAAAAATCCCCATTCCCCTGCACGTGTGCACCCCTCAGTGCCCCACCGCTGTGGCCCTGGCCCCTGGCTCCCTGCCTTCCCTGGGTGCTGCCCATGTTCTCTGCCTCCCTGGGGTCCAGCACTCATGCTTCTGAAATCAAGTTCCCTTTCCATTCATTTCTTTGATTGATTGATTGATTGATTGATTGATTAACTGGAGGGCAAGCAGAGCTGGCTTCCCATCAGATTTGAGTGTGTGTCCTCCACTTTCAGCCCTCCTTTTTGGGCTCTGGTCCCATTCAAGGGAATGATGTTCACCACACATTCAACAAACACCTGCTGGGCACTTGCTATGTGTCAGATCCTGGCCGGCTCGGGGGATGTGCAAAGGATGTCACCATTCAGTCCCCGCCCTGAAGGTGCTGACATTGGAGAGACAGACTCACAAATGGTGACAATATGAGGTTTAAGATGGTGGGCAAGTTCAGCTGAGCTGTGGGAGGTCAGGGGAAGTGTGGCCCACTCTGTGTGAGTGTCAGAGAAAGCTTCCCAAGGGAGGAGGTTACTTGAACAGGCCTTGAAGGACGAGTAGAAGTCACCCGGGCATATAGACGTACAAAGCCTTCAGGACTGGCCCAGAAGAAAGAGAGGTTCTCTTTCTAGCAGTCCAATCCAAATCCCAGAGTCCCATCTGTTCAGGTGGGGTGATCTGCCCATCTGCGAACCAGGCAGCATCGTATGCCTATTTCTGGGGCCAGATAAGGGCTCAGCCTACCTGGACTGAATGAGCACATGGCCTGAGTCGGGTGGGGGGAGCATCCTCTACAGAAAACCAGGTACTCTTAGCCCGAAGGGGAGGGAGGCAGAGCCTGGAACACAATGTGCACAAGCCCTTGAGGGACTACAAACAGTCAAGATGCCATCCCACGGAGCACACTTGGAGGGAGGCCCTAGAGGCAAGGCCAAGTGGGCAGCTCAGGCCCTGGGCCAACAGGGCCTCCAGTGCCAGGTGAAGGGCGTGGTGCGTTAGCCTGTGGCGCTCTCTTCTCTCCACCTGGGCCTATAGAATGGGAACGCCCAAGCCCCAGGGGGACCTACCAAATGCAAATCTCCAGGCAAGGCATTCTGAGAACAGAAGCGCCCGGGGCCCAGGCGTCAGGGGGCTCAATGCTGGGTGAATTGCCAGGAAATTTTCAGCCTGGAGAAAGAGAAAGCTGCCAGGCCCCAGCTCCTTCCTCTACCCCATATCAAATCCAGAACATTTCTCAGAGTAGACAAAGCAGGGGCTTGTGGGTCTGACCACCAGGACTGTCAGGGAAAGCGTGCAAGGATGAAAGGAGCAAGTGGCAGCAGGGGCAAGGCTGCGTTTGGGACGTACTGCTCCCATCTCCCAGCTGAATGAGGCCAGGTGACACCCTGCCCCCTCCCCTCCTCCTCCCTCCCCAGGGACTGAGCCTTTGCTCAGAAAATCCAGTTCATTAATAGCTTGATTAATCACACCTCATATTTTCATGGTGCTTTTAAAAATAAAACATTTGAAAGCACTTTCACACCTACTCTGGGCCTCAGAGTTACACGGGCAGGTCTTATCATCCCAGACTGCAAGTGAGAAAGGGGGGCTCAGACTCTGAGTAGCAGCAAGTTGGCGTGTGGCCGTGCAGGAGCCCTCTCCCTGCCCACACCTCTGCCTGTGGGCCACTCTGCACAATATCTGGATCTCCCTGCAGGACAAGAGTGAAGTGGCCACCCTTGGCAGGTCTTCTGAAATTCAAGGGGGAAGAAGGGGTAGTCATGCAGTCACTCAACAAATACTCCATCAGTATGCTGGGCTCCTGCTCCAAGCAAACACATGGTGTGCCAACCATCCTGAATGTACCCTGGAGGGAGGCTCAGGGGACAGGGTGGGCACTGGGGCAAGTGACAAAGAGTATGGATCTAGAAAGGTGTCCCAGCGGAAATGGCACATTTGCTGAAACTTGAAGACTGGGTGGGAGTTCCCAGATGCACCTCGTGAGGCAGGTCTACCATGCTCCACTCTATTGGACGCGTCCTCATCCATCTCCCCACTGCCACTCCTGCCTCCCTCCACCTGTTCATGCAGGAAGATCTCATCATTCCCTTGCACACAGAGCCCATTGGGGATCTGCCAGTAAGTGAAAGAGGGTTTTTTTATGGTAATTTTTTTATTTTTATTTTTTATTTTTAAAAATTTACATCCAAATTAATTAGCATATAGTGAAACAATGATTTCAGGAGTAGACTCCTTAATGCCCCTTACCCATTTAGCCCATCCCCCCTCCCACGACCCCTCCAGTAACCCTCAGTTTGGTCTCCATATTGATGAGTCTCTTCTGTTTTGTCCCCCTCCCTGTTTTTGTATTATTTTTGTTTCCCTTCCCTTATGTTCATCTGTCTTGTCTCTTAAAAGTCCTCATATGAGTGAAGTCATATGATTTTTGTCTTTCTCTAATTTCCCTTAGCATAATACCCTCCAGTTCCATCCACGTAGTTGCAAATGGCAAGATTTCATTCTTTTTGATTGCCGAGTAATACTCCACTGTATATATATGCCACATCTTTATCCATTCATCCATCAAGGGACATTTGGGCTCTTTCCATACTTTGGCTGTTGTTGATAGTGCTGCTATAAACATGGGGGTGCGTGTGTCCCTTCAACACAGCATACCTGTATCCCGTGGATAAATACCTAGTAGTGCAATGGCTGGGTCGTAGGGTAGTTCTATTTTTAGTTTTTTGAAGAACCTCCATACTGTTTTCCAGAGTGGCTGCACCAGCTTGCATTCCCAGTGAAAGGTTTTTTTTTTTTTTTTAAGTTTATTCATTTATTTTGAGAGAGAGAGAGAGAGAGAGAGAGAGAGAATGAGTGGGGGAGGGGCAGAGAGAGAGGGAGAGAGAAACACCCACACAGGCTCCACACTCCACACTGAGCCCAACGAGGGGCTCAGTCTCACAGATCATGAGATCATGACATGGGCCAAAATCAAGAGTCAGCCACTTAACTGAGCCACCCAGGCACCCCTGAAAGAGGTTTTCTAACTGGATTCCAGTAGGGCAGCTGGGTCATGTCCTCTGCAAGTAAGAGGTCCTTGGCTGGGGCACGGTAAACAGAGCCTCTGCAGAATTGAAGGCTTGGGTTCAGGGTATGCCAGGGCCATATAGTCAGTGGGACGTGCACCTGCCAGCCCTCCTGCAGCCCCTGTGTGTCCATCCTGGCAGAGCCATTCATCCATGCTTATTGCTTGAACAGCCCCAAAGGAAGCAGCCAAAGGCACCCCACTCTGAGTCCCTAGTTGCTAATGCCTGCACTAGGCGCCTTGAGCTGAGCGGCAGGGATCAGGGATGGATAGGCTGGCTGAAGACAAAGGCCTTAGCCACCCACATGTTTCTCTTGCGGTAAGAGTTACAGCACCAGTGAGGACAGGCCATAGATGCAGAGAGGGCAAAATGATATTGTGGTTTCCTGGGAGAGTGAGGTGGGAACCCCTCTTTCCAGAGGAAGCGACAATGGAGCTGGGCCCTGAGGAGAAGGTAGGAAAGTGCTGGCAAAGGAGGGAGGAGGGGTGTTTGAGACAGAGAAGACTGTGGGCCGAGACCTGGAGGTGGTGAGGGAGGTGCCTAGGAGGAACAATAGGTGTCTCTGCACAGAAAGGCTGGTGAGTTGTCTGTGCCAGAAGACTCAGGGATGTCAACCAAAAGCATTTGGCTTATCCTGAAACAGCTGTGGGAGCCAGGCACACAATAGAAACTAGAAGAGGCAGGCCTGGGCTAGAGCAATAGGGAGTGGCGGGGACTGGGGCAAACTAGAGAGCTTGTGCCCTGTGGAAAAGGTCATAGATCATTTGGGCCTGAGCATGCACTGCTTGATGTTATTTTTCTTAGACAAGTACAGGATTCAGGTGAAAGAGAAAGTTGCTTACTCTAGTGGCCTGTGACATGGAGCGGGAGGGACCCAAGGCTCATGCGCTGCCTTAGTTCAGGCAAGAGGCCTAACTGGGACAGTGAGGGGTCAGGTAGATCACAGGTGCTGACCACAGGGTGGAGGGCACATGGTGAGCTTCAGGGCCAGAGGAGGGGAGGCCAGCTCTGGCCACCTAGGAAACATCTAGTAGCTCCAAGAGGACGTCCAATGGGGCCTGAATTTACCCCTACCTATGGCCTTAAGAGTGTCCTTGATAGAGGGCATAGCTGCAGCCTGGAGGGTGCCCCCTGGGTCCACCTAGTAAATGCCTCCCCTCAGGGTGAGGAGGGGAGGCCGCACCAGCGTGGCGTGACGGAGGCCCTGGAGAAGTGAGCTATGTCCCTTATTGGTCACAGTACATTTATTTTTCATTAGCAGTTAAATGCAGACATGAGGGATTGTGCTGGGTTCAGCGGGCAGCTGACGTGAGCAGTGCTTGGTGCCGCGATCAATAGGGAGGCTTGAGGGCCACTCACTGCCCATATCCCTGGCCGGGACCCCTGCCCACCCAGCCCCGAGCCAGTAGGCAGGCACGGGCCATTGCAGACCATTGCTTTGAGCTGCTGGGAGGTGATGCACAGGGAAGCCCTGAGCCTGCCACTGGGGGCTCCCATTCCCTGCTGGACCAGCCCCCTGTGGGCCCCACTCAGAGGTCAAGCTTGGCCATCCTCTGTGCAGCCCTGGGTCTGTGGAGATACTGTGTCTAGAGACATCACTGGGCCTACCAGCTCCCCATTCAGGCCCATACTCAGGAGCCCATGCTCTCCTTCAGAGTCCTAATCTTAGGAGGCCTGAGCCTGACTCAGTCCTGCCCTTGGCTGGGTAACAGTGAAGAGCAAGTGTAACAACAGAAGAGTCATGAGGTGGCCACCGGACATTTTGTGAATCCAGGGCCCGAGCCTGGGGGTCTGAAGTAAGTGACTTTCCCCTGGGACCCCAGATTCCCCATCTGTAAGATGTCTAGATGGCTCCTCCCCTCCACCCCTCCACATTCCTCAACCTCAAATAGACCCCCAGAGGGCACTGGCAGAGCCCCAAGGAGGTGTTGCAGGATGGGGCAGGATGGGGAAAGGTGAGCTTTGTTTTCCTCGCTGCAAGTGTCGTTCCGAGGCAGGTCGGCCTTCATCTTGGAGCTTGTACAGGGAAGTGCAAGGGCGGCTTCCAAAAAGAGTTCACAACAGGAAGAGATAAGCTGAGGAGAGGCCATGGTCTTGAGGGGGAGGTGGCAGATGATGGCCCTGCGGCAGATGCTGTCTTGCTGAGCCAGCAATGCCCTCCACCTCCCTGTGTCCCTCCCACACAAGGGCATGACTCCTCGCCCCCATCCTGAGGGCAAGGCATCTGAGGCTCTGTGCCTCAGTTTCCTCATCAGCCTTCAACCACGAAGAGATTGCTTTTCTCATTTCATTCTCACAACAATCTAGGAATGGCGTGACCCATCTGGCAGGCAGGGAGACAGGCTGAGAGTGGGCTGGCATGCCTGGAGAAGTCACACCAGGCTTCAGCCTCTCAACGGGCATTCCCGTTCCCAGCTCACCTGAGCTGGCCCAGGACACCTGCAGGACCAGGCGCGGATCCCCTCCCCAAAATCAATCTTGGGGTGGAGGGCAGACTCCCACCTTGGAAAGAGAGGGACCTTGTGCTAAACAGCAGAGAAAGGGCACTGGATGCCCTCTGGGCAGAGAAGGATCAAGGCCCAAGGAGCCAGGCCTCCTTGTGTTAGAAGCCCTTTGTGAGTTTTGGAGTGCTCTCCAAAAGGGTATACTAGACAGTAGAGAACCCAAGAGGTAGACCACATGAGGCCCTTCCAGACTCTCCCGAGGGGCAGACAGGACCTCAGTGTCACAGATGACAAAACGGCTATCTCACCCAAGGTCACCTCTAGCAAGGAGCAGAGCTGGTCTCTGAAGCCCATGTTCTTCCCTCTTTATGGCCAGAGGCCACTGTTGGTTGTCAGGGTGGCTTGTGGGGGAAATCATAGTAGCCCTGAGGGAAACCAGGCTGTTGAGGGCCTATTTGGCGGGCACCTAGCTGGAGGCGGAGGGCACCCCCACTCCATCCTCCCACTGCCTCCCAATTCACCCTTCTCCACCCTCCCAGGGTCCTGCTGGCCCAACAGACCGTCAGACTGCCTGGCGGAGGGCGGGGGGAGGGGTGGGGAGGTTACCTCCACCAAAGCCTCAGAGCCAATTACCTGTGTAATTAGCAACAAATGACTTGTGGGATGGTTGTGGTTTTCAGTTAAAATTAGAAGGAAGCCCAGATTCAGGTCTCCTTGAAGGGGTGGGACATGGCCTAGGTCCCTCAGGCTCCCAGACACACTCTCCTGGCTCCCACCCTGCCTGGGCCCAGCCAGCAGTCCAGGCTCTCCCCCCACCCTGGGGCCTGGCGCACTGCCACCAGCACCAGCACCAGCCCCCTCCGCCATGTCTCCCCTCAGAGCTGCCCCCTCCCCTCCTTCATTCACATGCTATTTTCTGAGCGTCTCCTACTTACCAGAATGGAGATGAGCCCAGAAGTGGCCCTGGAGGCAGCTGGGGCAAGAGAGGAAGGGACCCTGCCCTCCCCCACCCTGGGCTGCCCACCTGCTCTGCCAGGGTCCTCTCCGTCCCTCTGGCTTTCTCTGGACCTCCGAGGGTGGTGGGCTGCCTCACCAGATCCCTGAACTTCTACCAGAGTAATAATGAGCCCTAACTGCTGCTCTGTGTGGAGGGCATCCTAAGGGCTGGGACTTCTGCCCTTGTCTCATTTCATCTCTCTATAGTCTTCAGAAGTGGGTGGGATTCCCCCATTTTACAGAGGGGACGCTGAGGCTCAGGGGAGCATTCGGTAGCCTAGATTGCTGGGCTGGAAGTGGCAGCCTGGCCTCACTCTCCTCCCATCAGCCACACCCGCTGCCTTCCCATGGCCCAACCTCGGCACCTATATGGGCACGTAGCCCCCAAGGGCCCTGAAAGGCTGGCCCCGGCTCACCTTCCCTCTTTGCCCCTGCTGCAGGTGCCCAACAGAGTGCCACGGTGGCCAACCCAGTACCCGGCGCCAACCCAGACCTGCTTCCTCACTTCCTGGTGGAGCCCGAGGATGTATACATCGTCAAGAACAAGCCGGTGCTGCTGGTGTGCAAGGCCATGCCTGCCACGCAGATCTTCTTCAAGTGCAACGGGGAGTGGGTACGCCAGGTGGACCATGTGATAGAGCGCAGCACGGACGACAGCAGCGGTGAGGCCAGGCTGGGGGGCCAGGCAGGGCCAGTTAACGGGGAAGCGAGTCTCAGCCTCGGAAAAAATGGAGGCCCAGAATGGGGCTTGCAGTTACCCCTGGCTGCACACCTGTGAGCAGGAGGACAGGATATAACCAACTCTGGCCACCACCCCAAGCCCCCAGAAGAGGCAGGATTCCCATACTTCATACCCCCTATATATACACCGAGGCCTTCTCCAGGAGACCCCACCCTCACCAGAACTCACCACCTGGGAAGTGGGTTAGTGAGTAAAAGGGAAGCCCCCTACAAATGCCCCAGGAGGCTATGGTTGGAGAGGCAGATGCCCACCACTGCATCTGAGCCTGGTCTGGGCCACGGGCAGCCTGGCGAGAAGTGCCAGCAAAGAGAGTTTGGACGGAGTAGGTCCCAGATAATGAGGACGTGACACTCTGATCTCTGTGCCCCCATTCATTCTTCACACATTCCCTGAGCCCCCACTTTCATGCTGGGGGCACAGCCACCACCTACAGAGAGCCCCGGCCCCTGCAGAGAGGTGGGCAGCATGGGGACCTCTCAGTGAGTTCTGGGGGCTATGGCAGCAAGAGGAAAGCATGACTGAGGCTTTTCAGGGGAGGTGACATGGAAACAAAAGGGTTATGAGAGCTGGTCAGGGAAAGAACAGGGGAACAGCATTCTAGGAAAGGGGCTCAGCAGGAGCAAAGGCTTTGGGTCAGAGAGGTGGGCATACTGGTCAGGGTCAGGAGGGAGGGTATGAGGTGTGCATAGGTAACAGTGGTACCATCTGGGAGACTCACATCTTGGGCTCTGGAGTGAGGTCACAGTCCTGTGGGATTTCAGAATGCCAAGTGAGGTGGCCAGAGCTATGAGTGACACTTGGGGCCCATGGGGGTTGGGGTGCTGATGGAAGGGGCAGACGCAGAGACGCTAAGGAGAGGGAACCAGTGAGACTGAGCTGAGACATGGAGGGAGGGGTTCCAGAGACAGAGGGCAGACTCAAGAAGTGCCCTTTCTGTGGGACACCCCATTTCCTGCCTTAGGCAGCAGGCAGCCAGTGGGGATTGAGCAGAGAGCCTTTGTTTGGGGTCCAGCACTCTCCAAGAGCAGGCCTAGTGGAGCTGACTATAGCCTCTCCTCCTCCTCACTGTTTGGACACCAAATAAGTCCATTTCCTCTTCCTTCACCTTGGCACTTTGTGAAGCCCCCACACATGAGGAGCCCCTCAGGTTGAATCCCGAGACATAGCACGCATCCTGTGGGGATACAGCCACCAGAGTGAGGCCAGAGCAGCAGTGCAGATGAAGACAGGCAGGCCATGCCCAGGACAACTCACAGATGTCAAGGCAGGCAAGAGACCCCAGACCTAGAGGGGTGGCCCATGCCACCAGGCAGGAAGGTCTGGGTATTCCAGAGAAGATTCCAGAGGATACTTTCTAAGCATGAATCTTAAAACCTCCTGGAACAAGCATTTCCGAGGCCAAAGGACCAGAAGGTGCAAATGCAGGAATGGTAGCCGGCCTGCGGAGACCCCGGTATGGGCAGAAAGAGTGGGCCTGGGGGGCAGGCAGCAGAACATAGGGTTGTGACTGCACTAGAACTCTGTGGAAAGTTGGTGCTGGGAAGAGGGAGACTAAAGGAAGGGGCCCTGCCTAGGAGAACTTGGAAGCTCTCACAATAATGGGGATGTGAGCAAATGAGCCCTGAGTTTTGGCAGAGGGTGATTTAGTCCTCAGAACCAACCTGTCATGTTACAGATGGCTCTGACTCATCCAGGGCCCCAAAAGGGCTCCAAACAAGCATTCTGGTCCCTAGAAGCCACACCCGACTTTCCCCTACAAGACTCAGCAGGGGCTGGTCTCCTTCCCACCAAGCATCAGCTCCCCAGTCAATGATTCCTGCCCAGGCCCTTGAGCTCTGCAGCACCCTGGCCTCCACACAGCTGCTGCCTGCAGCTGTTTTTCTTGCAGTCCTCAGAGGTTAACTGAGGACCTGCACTGTGCCAGGCCTAGGTTAGCCCCCAAGATGATCCCCCACCTTCAGACCCCAGCAGAGGTACCAGAAACCTCCCTGGCCCTGCAGCTTTAGAACCTGGTGGCAGTGTCTGCCTCCCCTCACTGGGCCTGTTTCCTCATCTGTAAAATGGGGTAGGGGGGCTGGTAGGTTGGTGGGGGAGCCATGAGATCTCATGCACCCTGTATGAGCCCGGCTCCAGGCCTTTCCTCTCTCCCTACTCCACACCCAGGGCCCAGCACCATTTTGAGTCCTCCCACTGCTGTGGCAGATCCCCCAGGGAAAGGACAGGTGAGGAGGAGGAGGAAGCTACAGTCAGAGACCTGCCTTCCTGCATCGTTCAGGGCCTGTCTAGAACTCCTTAGAAGGCTCTAGGCCAGCCTCCTGCTGCTCCCAGCCTCTCCTTCCAGCTGTCCCCACACACCCCTCCTTGTCTCCTACCATCAGGAATTCTGAAATCCATGGCTTGGCTGAGACCCAGGTTAATGCCTGCATAGCAGTCATAGACTGGGTCACACATGCCAAGAGCCTCCACCCCAGAGTCCCCAAGAGTCTGCTCTGGTCTTGCTCCCTTCAAACCAGGCAGAGAGCAGAGCTCATGGGGACATATTTGCCCATAATCACTGGGGCCCTCTCCTGCCCTGAGCATCCATACTCAAGCCTCCCATGGCCAGCATATCCAAATTTGTATTGATCTTGTTGATTTTTCAACCCAAAGTGATTGAGTGCTTTGAGAAGAGATAAGCTCACAAACAGATGTCACTGCAGTGGGCAGTGGTGTCATGCAGACACTGAGACCAAAGACCCTGCCCCAGGAATGTTCTGTGGTCAGGCAGATAATGGTAGAGTCATAGGTCAGCACAGATCCTTAGCCCCACCCATTCCTGTGTGGGTAGCTGGGTGGACACCTCAGGAGACAGCACCCCTGTCTTCACCTGACTTGTCCCCAGTTCCCATCCAGAAAGCCAGGAGGAGAGACCAAGCCTGAAAACCCTCAAACCCAAACCTGCTGATGCTATAAAAGCCCCAGATCTGTGAAGCCAAGCATTGTGCGTTAAACAAGCTGGTTATTAGAAGCAGACTGGCGAGAACATGAGAACCTAAGCCCAAACTTGGCCTCAGAGCCCCAACCCCACCCCGCTAACCCTCCACCTCCCAAAAATACTCAGCACACCCACACTGGGGCCTCCCCATGTGCCCACAGCATTCACACACCCACTCACACCCCACACACTCTGGGGCCAGCAGGGACCATGCATCCTTTCTCTCCTGGCATCTGCTTGGTGACCTGCAGGGAGGAAGGCACTGTCTTCACATCCAGGACCAGCAGGACAGGGTCTGGGTCTGGATCTCCCCCTAAGTCCACCAGCTTCCTGGAGCATGTGGTGCTTGAGGCCACTGCCTGGATCTGGGACATCGTGGACAAACTTGGCCCTCCTTCATGGCAGCAGGAAGGAGATGAGGGGGTGGCAGTGGCAGGACAGAGAGGGGAGGAGATGGGGAGAAAGAAATAGGAGTGCTTAAATTTAGTGCCGTTCTCCCCAGACTGAGTTTCCTGAGCTCCCACCACCACCGTGGGGGATGGAACAGTCCATCCATCCATAGACCTGTCCACTCAGGAAATGTACCCAGTTCAGAATGTTCTGGAAGTCTCTCACCATTAACCCCCGAAGCTTAGAGCAGGAGGGCCCTGTCTCCACCCCCAAGTGTATGCACAGCTCCTTCTCAGATGCCCCAAGACTCTAGTGTGCTTGACAGGTAGGTAGCTGGAGCCCAGGGTCCTTCTACTATACACACACCCTATGAAGGACCCCCAGTTCTCAGCCTCACCCTACCCCCAGAGAATGCACACATCCTTCGCCTTAGAGAGAAGGGGTGCCAGGCAGTGCCCAGAACAGAGGGAGCTCAGCCATGATGACCTTGGCCAGAGGTCTCCTGTGAGAACTTGCTAGGGGCAGGGGCAAGTGAGAAAAATCTGGGGGCCAGTGTGGGAGCTGGAGAGACTCATGAGGAGGGGTGTGGGCAGAGGTCAGAGAAAGACATGTTAGAGAAATTAAGGGGGAAAACAGCCTCCCGGCCTGTCTGCTCAGCTGGGCTGCTGCTCTCCCTGCAATGCAGCCCTAATTGAATTTCTCTGTTAACAATGGAAACACGTTGGTTGCCCGGCCTCTCTCCCTCTTTCTGATAAGCCAATGACCCGAGGGAAATTGGGGTCAGGAGGAGGAGAAATTGGAAACAGTCTTTTTTCACTCCTGGGGACACTGGTTTTGGCCAAGGGCCAGGAGCCCAAAGGACGGCAGGCATTCCATCCCTTCTGGGTCCTCAGAGGATCTGGGCCCCCCCCCCTGGGGCGCCCAGGTGTGGCAGAGGACAGGGGGGCTGAGTCTGTCTTTGAGAGGGGTCTCTTCAGCCCAGCCCAGTTGGGGCAGAGAGGGTCCCAGATACTCATCACTAGCCAGCTTCACCTTTGCAGACTGCCCCCTCACCCTCACCAGCGTTTCTTTCTTGAGATGGGCAAGTCACTGCCTCTCTAAGCCTCTGTTTCCTTATCCATGGAGTGGGAGCAATGCCGACCAAGGGAGTAGATTGAAGAAAATAAGCTAGCTTGTGGGAAACCCTGGCTAAGCCCCAGGGGTCTATTATCATTCTACATAATCGCTGTAATTATATTGTTAATAGCTGTTACTATATTATCACATGTCAGGATCTACCTGCTAACCCCAGGGAGGTGAACCAGATCCTTCTTCACCTTTTTTTTTTTTTTTTTTTTTTTTTTTTTAAATACACAAAAGCCCCAGGGCTCTCCTATCTACCTCACCCTTTCTGCCTTGGGTCCTTGAAGGCCAGCCCCTGTAGCCCAAAGCTCCTCTGTGCTGTTGTCTCTGAAACAACAGGAAGCCCATTTAGAGACATTTCTGTGACTCCAGGGAGACAGGCCTGGGGTAAAAAAGTATAATGAATGGAGGAGCTAAGGACTGGCTCCTGGCTTTCAGGAGGTATAAATAGAGTACCCCCTGGGGCTCCCCCAGAGTTCCCTCCAGGCTGCTTCTTCTGAGCAGAGTGGCCATGGTGGTGTAGGGACCCCACACATCTGGACAGCAAGAACCGTGTGAGGCTTGGCATGACTAGGACCCTGGCTACCCACCTCTCCTGCCCCCCAGGGCTGCCCGCCATGGAGGTCCGCATCAATGTCTCGAGGCAGCAGGTGGAAAAGGTGTTTGGGCTGGAGGAGTACTGGTGCCAGTGTGTGGCGTGGAGCTCCTCGGGCACCACCAAGAGTCAGAAGGCCTACATCCGCATTGCCTGTGAGTCCAGAGCCTAGCCCTTGGTCAGGGGTGGCCAGAGGGTATCACTAGGGGAAGAGTCTGGTCAGAAAAACCTCAGGGCCTGCCTTGATGGGTGGAGAAATTGCCTCTGCACACAGCCCAGCCACCCCCATGTTCCCCCTGGTCACTTGGCACTTTCTCCTGCCACATGCCACAGCCCCTGCGGGACCAGGGTACAGGGCCAGCCAGGTGAAGCTGTCATGAGGCACTCAGGCTGGAGGACACTCTTGTTCTTCTCCCAGATTTGCGCAAGAACTTCGAGCAGGAGCCGCTGGCCAAGGAGGTGTCCCTGGAGCAGGGCATCGTGCTACCCTGCCGCCCACCAGAGGGCATCCCCCCGGCTGAGGTGAGAGGGGCTCTGGTGCCCACTCCGCAGGTGGGTAGGGCTCCCAGGTCTCAGGTCCTGCCTGCCCTGACGCCCCCAGGGGTTGCTCTCGCTCCAGGTAGGGCCAGCATGGGCGGGCAGTGCAGTGGCGTGGCTCCCTCCCCCAGGTGGAGTGGCTCCGGAACGAGGACCTGGTGGACCCGTCCCTGGACCCCAATGTGTACATCACAAGGGAGCACAGCCTGGTGGTGCGACAGGCCCGCCTGGCCGACACGGCCAACTACACCTGCGTGGCCAAGAACATCGTAGCGCGTCGCCGCAGCGCCTCGGCTGCTGTCATCGTCTACGGTGGGCCCCAGCGCTGGTGGGGCAGAGGGGCTCCCGGGCATAGGGATATGGGGTGACGACATGTTGGTGGCTCCCCATGGAGCCAGGGACCAGTGGACCAGGCCATGGCCTCACTGGGAAGGACAGGGAGAGGGCTTGCTGTGGCTATCTGGGAGCCGAGGGGCATGCCTGGGCAGAGTTGTGGGACAGGTGGTAGTCCTCTGTGGCTGGACCATCCCTTGGCTTACCTGTGGGCCAGGGACATCGTGCAGATGGAGATGAGGGCACAGGATGGGAGTCTAGAAAAAGTGACAGACTACAGCCCATGCTCCTGTGTCCCAGGTATGGGAAGTACAATGTTCCAGGCACCCTAGGAGCAGGCAGAAGGGGCGGGTGCAGGAGTTGCCTGCATGAAAGACTGGGCCAGGGCTGGCTGCCCTGAGTGCTTGCAGAACCTGCTGGGAGAAGGGGCTGTGGAGAGGATACTGCCAGGCCCTGGGGGCCGGTGAGCACAAGCATGGGCTCCCCTCCAGGGCTTCTTCACCAGCACAGCCACAGTCCGCCCATTTCCAGCTCACAGCCCCTCTGCCCTCCTGCCCTGGCCCCTGGGCCAGCGTGTCTGAGGAAGCCCCCCCGCTCCCTGACCCCAGTCCTTCTCTGTCCGGCCAGTGAACGGTGGGTGGTCGACGTGGACCGAGTGGTCCGTCTGCAGCGCCAGCTGTGGGCGCGGCTGGCAGAAACGGAGCCGGAGCTGCACCAACCCGGCGCCTCTCAACGGGGGTGCCTTCTGTGAGGGGCAGAATGTCCAGAAAACAGCCTGCGCCACCCTGTGCCCAGGTACCAGCGGCCGCCACCTCCCGCATCGCTCCTCACCACGCCATCTCCGTGCCCTGGCTCCATTGTGCCCACCAGCCTGCCCCCCATGGCTCCATCCCACCCGCCCACACGCAAGGCCAGGCTCAGTCCAAGGCTTGGGATGGGGTTTAGTGTGATCGGAAGCAGGGCTTGGTCTGTGTCCAGGCTAGGCCTTGGCAGAGGGGCTGAGTCACAGAGGCTGAGGTACGATCAGGACAGGTACAGACAGTGTGGGGCAGGGGCAGGGCACCGCCTGAGGCTACAGAACCACCTATGCCTGGAATCAGAGGGTCATCATGGGACCAAGTACCCTTGCTGCCCCAGGGCCAGGATGGCCCCATAGTGTGGATAGAGCAAAGCAGGCCCGGCATCATCGTGCCTCCTGTCATTAGCATGCGTCATCCAGGCCAGCTGGACACCAGAGGGTGTGCTCCTTACCACAGCATCGCACCTAGGTCTGGATGCCCAGCAGGGCCGCACTGGCAAACTGCCCAGGCTGGCTGCCCAGGCTAACTGCACCATCTCCTCTGTGTTCGTGTCTGTCTCTCATCTAGTCGATGGCAGCTGGAGCCCGTGGAGCAAGTGGTCGGCCTGTGGGCTCGACTGCACCCACTGGCGGAGTCGTGAGTGTTCTGACCCAGCTCCCCACAATGGAGGTGAGGAGTGCCGGGGCGCTGACCTGGACACCCGAAATTGTACCAGCGACCTCTGCGTGCACAGTGAGTCCTCTCTGCCCCAGGAGTCCTCTTGAGTTTGCCAGGATTGGCCCTGATCAGCCCCCCTGCCACAGGCTGTATCCCCTTCTCCAAAGTTTAGGACCCTCAGGAACTCCCCATCCCTAACACACCCTAATACCTCTCTCACCTCTCATGAAACATGCATACGTGTGAACCTTTACCATGTACACCATGCCCCTGGATCCCCCTCCTCTCTTGCAGCTTCACCTCCACATGGTTCCCCAAGTGCACACAGAAGTCCTTTGGGGACACCAGGCTTGTGAGGCCTGTTAATTACAAGGCCATAAGTAACAATTAAAGATCTCTGTTGGATTTTTTTCTCTAGAACACACCCTCCCCCATTCTTTCAATTAAAAACCTAATTATCTGTGTCAATTCCTTTCTGATGGACATTTCTTCTATTATGCAAAGCCCTTCTAAAATCAATATAAGCTTCCTCCAGGCAGTCAATCACCCCCTCCCCAGCCCTGCCTCAGGCCTGGGGAGGCAGACAAGAAGAAGAGCCCCAGCACCACTGCTTCTGGCCCAGGGACATGGCTAGGTTGGCAGACCGCCCCCCCCCCCCCAAGAAGCAGATCCCCTACTTCGGGGATCCCAGGAGCTTCCGTTCAGCCCAGCAGCCCATTGGGGCTGTCCAGGGAAGTATCTTTTCCCCTCCTCCATCCTTCAGTAGCAGCAACCTCAGACCGAATGGAGCAGTGAGAGATGTGATTTGCCCAGAGTGACAGAGCATGGTGGTGGCAGGCAGATGCAGGACTGAGATGCACACATGCTGACTCCATGCTCCCTGCCACCCGTATCCCCAGCCCCGCTAGTGCTGATGCCAAAGGAGTGAGCGCCTCATCCTCCTGGGGTGTAGACCACTGACCTCTCCTTCCCGGCCTGCTGCACCCTGCCCCTCCCAAGGCCACGCTCTTTCCCGCAGCTGCTTCCGGGCCCGAGGACGTGGCCCTCTACGTGGGCCTAATTGCTGTGGCTGTGTGCCTCCTCCTGCTGCTGCTCGTCCTCATCCTTGTTTATTGCCGCAAGAAGGAAGGGCTAGACTCAGATGTGGCTGACTCGTCCATACTCACCTCAGGCTTCCAGCCTGTCAGCATCAAGCCCAGCAAAGCAGGTGGGGTGCCCCTCGCCCCTACTCCTGCCAGGCCCCCACACCAAGAACTGCCCAAGAGATCACCTCAGTGCCACTCACTGAGTCTGTCTTTACCCTTGCAGACAATCCCCACCTGCTCACCATCCAGCCAGACCTCAGCACCACCACCACCACCTGCCAGGGCAGTCTGTGTCCCCGGCAGGACGGGCCAAGCCCTAAGTTCCAGCTCGCCAATGGGCACCTGCTCAGCCCGCTGGGTGGTGGGCGCCACACGCTGCACCACAGCTCACCCACCTCTGAGGCCGAGGACTTCGTCTCCCGCCTCTCTACCCAGAACTACTTCCGCTCCCTGCCCCGCGGCACCAGCAACATGACCTACGGGACCTTCAACTTCCTCGGGGGACGGCTGATGATCCCTAATACAGGTGGGAAGGACCCCAGAGTGCCCCGGGGAACTCTAAAAGGCAAGACTAGCCTTTGTGTCTCTCCTGGAGGAGGATGGGACAGCTCTGATGTTCTTCCTGTGCTGCTCAGCCTCATCCCAAGTGCTGAGCCAGGCCAGCAAGGAAAGGGGATAGAGTTTTGGAGAGGATCCAGTCGCGGCTGGCAGTAGGGCCGACACTGAGGCCATGGCCTGAGTGTCTCCCTTCTGTTACCTAAGGGACAGGACTTCTGTCCATTCATTTCCACAGTCAGCCAGCCTGTGTGTGCTGGACTCTACGTTGGACCCTGGGCCCAGAGGTAGGACAGGTGCCAGCCCCAAGGAGCTGGCAAACTAGTGGAGAGATGGCAGACCACAAACACCTGAACATGGCATCCCCCACCCACCACCTCGCGGAAACCCCTCTTGAGAGAGAATCCACAGATCCCTTCCATAGTCATCCTTTTTTAAAGATTTTCAGTAATCTCTACTGAAGACCTTTTGAGGAAGCACAGCAGCCTCTGATGTTCCCACCTTGAAATTTTCTATCCCCTCAGCTGAGATGACCCCACATGCCCCTGATTTTCTTGCCCCTCTCCAGCTGCTCCTGGTGCCTGTTCCCTGAATGTAGGTGTTCCTGAGAGCTCCCTCCTGGCACCCTCTCGCCGAGCAGTTGCGCCTACTCCATGGCTTTAATCGCCATGTCTGTGCAGATCACTCCCACTCCTCCAGCCCCAGCCACATTTCTCCTGGGCGACAGAATCATACACCCAGCTGCCTCCTGGGCAGCTCCATCTGGATGTCTCACAGCACCTCAGATTCCTGATGCCTAAAACAGCACTGTCTCCCACCCTCCCCCAGAACTTCCTGCTTCCTGGCTTTCCCCACCTCAGGGACAGCAAAGTCAAGTGGCTCAAGCCAGAAACTGGAGGTCACCGTGACTTCCTGGTCTTTTTCACTTGTCCCCCCTCACCTCCACAACAGCTTTAGTCAGTCACACACCAATTCCATCATTCTTCCTCCTCAAATGTTTCTGCGTCCTCCTGGCTCTCCTCCCTACTGCCTTTTCGGGCTCAGGCCACCACACCTACCTCAAGCATTCACCCAATGACACCAGACTTAATCATGTCCCTCCCCTTCTCCAACTGCTTTGGGGGCTTCACAGTGCCCCCCACAAAGCCCACATGACACAGCCACAGTGTCCTGTCCCCTGCCAGCCAGCTACAGTGGCCCCTACCCTCCTATGCACTCTTTTCCTGCACGTGGCAGTCATGGTGGGCTCTCAGAACTCCAAGCACACCATGCTGCCCTTTGCACACACAGATCCCTCTGCCCCCATTCACTGACTCATCTGCTACTTCTCATTCAGGTCTTGGCCTGGCAGCTCTCCCTCTCTGTGCCTCATGTCCTCCTCACGGGGCTGCTAGGATGATGAGGTGAGATGGTCCATGTCAAGCTCTTAGGATAGGCACAGTGGGCACTCAGTGACCATCAGCCTCTCATTTCCCCTGGGGCAGGGGGGCTGCTGCTCCTCCCTGCTCTCCCCTAGCACCCTTAACCACCATCCACTTGTGTTTCTACCCACGGGGCTGACGCCTCATGAGAGCAGGGCCCATGGTTTTCCCTCACTGCCTCAAGTACTCAACATTAGCATTCATTGAATGAGTGTGCAAGTGTGTATACCTCTGCCACAGAGAGCATTCATATGTGGATCTCTGGAACTGCCACCAACACTGGCAGCCAGTAGCAGGAGGCAGCACAGAGCTGATGAAGGGAGCAGTAGCTGTAAATATGCCATCTCCTGGGCTTCAGTTTCTGGGAAGTAGTGATATTCCAAGTAGCCCATCTCAGAGTTACCCACTCGGAGCATAAATGTAAGCTTTTGGACTTGGTGGGATAAAGTCGTAGAATTCCTTCTCTTCCCTGGTCACTAGCCTCTGAAGCCCCTTCTGATGTAGGGACTCCCTGCCCTAAAAGAACAGGAAGGTGAAGTAGGACCACCCTTTGCCATCCCCCAGAGGAACTCTGCAGCTCCTGTCCCATTGTGCCTCCCCTGGAACCACTCCTCACTGAGCAGGCACTTTTGATGCTGCCCAGCAAGACCCTGCTATGGAAGTGAATCAGCCAGACAGAAGGATGTGTGTGCAAAGGCTCCCAAACCAGGGAAGGCTACCTAAGGACCCAAGTTGTTAAAGGCCCCAGCCCCATCTGTAGGGGCCACTGCCAAATGAGGAGCAAAGTCATGGTGGCCGAGAATGGCTATCCCCAAAGATGGCCAGGGCCGATGGAGAGGAGGAAAGCTTGAGCAGAGCAGGAGGGCAGGGCATCTAGGCAGAGGAGTGCTCAGGAAAGTGGCTCCAGAATGGCCAAGTATATGGCACAGGCTGTGCTGAAGAAGCTGCTGGAAAGGCAATTGGGGTCATAGGTGAAGGGTCTTAAATGCCAGGTCAGGGAGCTGGACCTTATACTGGAGGCAGGGAAGGTTTTAAGCAGGGAGTGCCCTGGTCCCACCCAGTGCCTTTTGGGTGATGGGTCAGGTAGGTATAGCATACCTGACACATTTTGTTCCAGAGCTTTCTGTGCCCAGGCTAACTAAGCATGCTTGTCCCACCTGAGTTCTCTCAGCCTCTCTTGGGGCCACTAGGACTCATGGACAGCCTGGCAGTGCCTGTGGCACCTCTGTCCCCTAGGCCAGGCTGACACCGGCCAGTTCTCAAAGGGAGGCTCTGATAGAGGCTGGCAGAGGGGGGTGTTTGGTGTCTTTGCAGCCCTGGTAAACCCCAGCCCTCCTCCCACTTTGTCACAGGGATCAGCCTCCTCATCCCCCCAGATGCCATACCCCGAGGAAAGATCTACGAGATCTACCTCACGCTGCACAAGCCGGAGGACGTGAGGTGTGGGCGCGGGCCCTGCTGCTGGGGCTGGGCGGGTTCTGCCCTCTGCCTTCAGTTACCATGACGCCCCTTGCCCACCCACTGTCAGACTTGGTCTGGCATAGCCATAGGGAGGGCAAGGAAGAACTGCCCATATAAGCTCCACCCAGCTCTGGGGCCACCAACCTGGGGTGCCGCTACCCTGCCCCAGCCAACACCCAAGACAGCCCACTGATGCTTTTCCCTCCGCACCCATATTTCCCCACTTGAGGTTGCCCCTAGCTGGCTGCCAGACCCTGCTGAGTCCCATCGTTAGCTGCGGGCCCCCTGGAGTCCTGCTCACCCGGCCTGTCATCCTCGCCATGGACCACTGTGGGGAGCCCTGCCCGGAGAGCTGGAGCCTGCGCCTCAAAAAGCAGTCCTGTGAGGGCAGCTGGGAGGTGAGCAGGAACGGCCCTGAGCCCACCCACCTGAGCACGGGGCTCAGTGTGGAGCCTGGGCTTCCTATCTGGCCCTCGAGCCACCCTCTCCCCAGTCTGGCTGCTCCTCAGAGTTGTAGTTGGCCATGAGCTGACCCATCGGGCCCTGCCTGCAGGATGTGCTGCACCTGGGTGAGGAGGCACCCTCCCACCTCTACTACTGCCAGCTGGAGGCCGGCGCCTGCTATGTCTTCACCGAGCAGCTGGGCCGCTTTGCCCTGGTGGGAGAGGCCCTCAGCGTGGCCGCGACCAAGCGCCTCAAGCTGCTCCTGTTTGCCCCCGTGGCCTGCACCTCCCTTGAATACAACATCCGAGTCTACTGCCTACATGATACCCACGACGCACTCAAGGTACCGCGTGCCCCCACCCTGCCACGGGGAGGTCCTCTGGGAGGGGTGGCAGTGGGGAGGGTGCTCCAGGCCCCAGGCTCAGCTGACAACCTGGGGCGCGCCGCAGGAGGTGGTACAGCTGGAGAAGCAGCTGGGAGGACAGCTGATCCAGGAACCTCGAGTCCTTCACTTCAAGGACAGTTACCACAACCTACGCTTGTCCATCCACGATGTGCCCAGCTCCCTGTGGAAGAGCAAGCTCCTCGTCAGCTACCAGGTGAGGGCGCTCAGGGTGCCTGGAGTGGGCACACCCGATGCCGGGCACGCCTGACGCAGCCTGTCTCCTCAGGAGATCCCCTTCTATCACATCTGGAATGGCACGCAGCAGTACCTGCACTGCACCTTCACCTTGGAGCGCGTCAGCCCCAGCACCAGTGATCTGGCCTGCAAGGTGTGGGTGTGGCAGGTGGAAGGCGATGGGCAGAGCTTCAATATCAACTTCAACATCACCAAGGTGGGCAGAAGGGGGCGTCAGCACTGCTGAAATGTGCCCGCACCCCCACCCCCCTTCTCACTGGGCCTACCCTACCACCAAGCCCACCTCCTCCTAGAAACTGCTTAGCAGCTTCCTCCAAGTCTCCAGGGAGAGAGGTGCAGATGCAGACGGACAGATGCAGACAGATGCAATCACAATCTGACATGGGGTAGAGATGGAAGAAGATGTGGGAGCAGCAGGAGGGATAGACAGAGCCACCTGGGGGCCCTGGGGCTTCCAGGAGGAGGAACTTTGTACAGTGCCTTGAAGGATGAGTAAGAGACAGGCAGCAATGAGTGAAAAGGGGCAGTGGGAACTGAGTGTGGAGGACAAAGGCAGTGAGAAGAGTTCAGTGAGTTCTGAGTGGTCAGTAGAGGTGACCTGGGGAAGAGTGATGGGGAGAGAGGAGGAGAATGAGGCTAGACAGCTCTCCTGCTTACTGGCTGTGTGACTTTGGATAGGTCACCATACCTCTGAGGCTTGGGACCCTCTAAACTCTGGTGTGAGCAGGGCCCTGGCACACCAGGGGTGCCCAGGAAATTGCCCATGCTGCCCCTATGCTCTGAGGTGGTCTGGATACTCCCCCAGCTGGAGGTGGCAGTGGGACTGGGCCATGAAAGTTCTAAGAGGCACCTCCACCCCTCCTTCCCCTAGGACACGAGATTTGCTGAGCTGCTGGCTCTGGAGAGTGAAGGGGGGGTCCCAGCCCTAGTGGGCCCCAGTGCCTTCAAGATCCCCTTCCTCATTCGGCAGAAGATCATTACCAGCCTTGACCCACCCTGTAGCCGTGGTGCCGACTGGCGGACTCTGGCGCAGAAACTCCACCTGGACAGGTGAGTGGGAGATGGGCAAGGAGGGGCTACAAAGGCCACCTGCAGTCCATCCTGGTGGGATAGGATGGGTGGGGTGGACAGGAAGCTCTGTGGGCCTTGCACCCCATCCACCAGCACCCAGGGTGGTCGGTGCACTTGGTCGAGGGGAGGTCCTGCCCTTGGGTGGGCTGAGGGACAGGAGGGTACAGCCTGGGGTAAGGCAGGGCGCTGACTGGCTCCTGTCCCCCCTCCCCACCCCCTCCACAGCCATCTCAGCTTCTTTGCCTCCAAGCCCAGCCCCACAGCCATGATCCTCAACCTGTGGGAGGCGCGGCACTTCCCCAACGGCAACCTCAGCCAGCTGGCTGCAGCAGTAGCCGGACTGGGCCAGCCAGACGCTGGCCTCTTCACGGTGTCAGAGGCGGAGTGCTGAGGCCAGCCAGGCCTACAACGCCTACACTCTCACCAGCTTTGGCACCCACCAGGGACGGACAGATGCCAGACGGGGCCCTTCCCCCATGCTCAGGGGGAGCTGTGTGGACAGGCCCCCTCCTGGCAGACACTGTCCCTTAACACTGGCCCTTCAGACCCTGCCTACACTTCTGCCCCTCCAAGGCCTGCCTGGCCAGGCTGGCACTGCCACCTGCTCTGACCATGCCCTGGCCTCTGGGGCCCACCCAGGGTGGACAGTGCCTAGAGCCCAAGCCAGGCCCAGCCCATCTGTGTGTGTGTATGTGCGTGTGATGCTACCTCTCCTCCTGCCCCTGGCCAGGAGGCCGCATACACACGGGCATGCGCGCACACGCTGGGCTCGGGACATGGCCCCCAGAGCTCCTGCCTGAGCTGGACCTTATGCAAACATTTCTGTGCCTGCCAGGTAGGGGCACATCTGAGGGGCCTGGCTTCAAGCCTGTTAGATTGAGGGCCACAGCTGGACAAGGGGCGGCCCCTGGGTTCAGGCACACAACCACCGCACGGGCATGTGCCCATGCATGTCTCGTGTTCTCATCTCACATACTCCCCTTCTCACACACACACACACACACACACGCTCATCTCATGCTGTACACCTGGAGGCCACTCACGTCTCTCACACCCAGTATCAGTCCACATCTGCCTCTCACATGCTGCCCTTCTCCCACCCACCCAGGGACACCCAATGGCTCCTCCCTGATCCTCCCCCTACCCCCAGCCTGGAGGAGCCCTGCCCAACAGGGCATGTGAATATGCAATGGGAGTCCCGGGCTGGACAATGGCAAGTGTGCGTGCCGTGGCGTGCCCGCTCCTGGGGCTGGCCGGTTCCCCCATGCGGGGTCTGTTGTGTGAAGCTCGTGCCCTGACTCTGTCTTAAGTGCATTCGTGCACTTACACTTGGCCTTATGTACACAGCCTTGCCCGGCCGCCGGGGTGCGTAGGGATTTTAGCGGACGTGAATGTAAATAAATTATATATATATATTGCTAACCCAAGTGCTACTTCTCTCTGAGAAAGCCAGAGATCAAGGCTAGTGGCCACAAAATGGCCACATTTGGGCTATTCTGGGAGTCCTGGGTAGCTGGGGACAGGTAGGACCTGGGCCCTGGTCCAGCAAGGGTAGTTCCTGGAGACTTCTTCAAACATGGTCCATCTGGGCAAGGCGACAGGCAACCGCAGTGACCAGGGCTGCACCTTTGCCAGACCCATCTTCTGACTGCAGGAAGGTGACCGCACAGCGAGGGGCTAGCTCCCTGACTGTGGCTGCCACCAGGCCGGAGAAGCTGTGAAGGAGAGGGGCTGAGGTAAGACCAGGCCAGCCAGACCCCCAGCCAGCCATGCCTCCCTGCTCAGCCCAGCACCCAGACTCACTGGGGGTGCAGCTTGTAGAGGGTCCCATCCACCCCCACGGATACAGTCAACTCTTCTAGGCCCCGGTTCTCACGGATCTTCTCCACCACAGCAGCCACACCCGCCCCACAGAGCTGGGCAGCCCGCTGAGACACAGCCTGGCACACCTCCAGAACCATCAGGGCATCATCTGAGGTCAGGGGCAGTCCCAGATCCTCCAGGATGGCTCGGACCTGCCTCAGAGCCAGGCTGTCACTGAGGAAAGAAAGGAAGAAAGCACAGAGAGCCAGAGTCCTGCATTAGCTTTCCCACCTCATGACATCTCCATCCTCTGGAATGGACCTCCCACCAACCAAAATTTTTATAAGCGGATAGATTCCTTTGGGAGGTGGAAGGAGGCAATGCAGGCCTCAGGTACCTTTCAATCTCAGAGAGAAACTTGGTCTTGAAGATGTCCCTGGTCTGAAGGCGCTGGGTCTGCTGGCCCCGGAAGAGAACTCCAAGGCTGGTCAAATGCAAGAGAATGTGGCGGACGATCTCCCCAAGGTACATGCCACTGATCATCTTCTCAAAACTGCAAGAAAGCATAGGTGCACAAAGGTCAGGAGACCCCACCTGCTACCATAACCAGTGCCAGCCACCACCAGCCACCTCTTTCCAACCCAGCCCATACCTCTGCTTGCCAGGGTTGATGGATGCCTGGTCCACATTTGCATCAAAGCAGGTTCTGAGCAAGCCCAGAGAGCCATCATCCCCAAAGGCTCCCCACTCCATATTGATGCACATGTGGCCTGAATCCCCAGCCACACTTGCCACATTCCGAAGTTCCTCCATGTAGCAGGCATTAGTGCCAGTTCCTGCAGAGAGGCCAGACAGGGTGGAAGCCATTTACTGACATGGATAAGACTCCTCTGAACCCTTCCCAGACTGAGATGGCAAAATTTGGGTTCATGTCTTACCTCTCCATTTCCCCACACTCACAACCTGTGCCAGATCCTGATATGCCTTCCTTCCTGACATTCCTTCTGAAGACCCTGGAGCATCAAGGCCTCTGGGCCTCCACTACTTTCCGTACAAGCACCACCATCACTGTATCTTCCAAGCTATCCCAGACCACCCCTGGGAGATATGTGAGGGAGCCTCCCAACCCCTGCTGCCTGCAACTGAGAGGCCCAATCTCCCTACACTGGCTTTCCACATCTTTAGTGAAACCAGCAGGTTCTGGCTGGGAACCGGGGACATAGGAATCAAGACATGAGGAGCCCTACAGTGGCCAAAGGTTGGGCAGTAAGCACATAACTCTGATAGTGCCTGTATGTACCCAGGTAGAAGTGCAAATAAGAGCATCATGGGAGCCTTAAGCACCACTGAGTCTTCCTGCCTAGAGGGTCAGGAAAAGCTACAGAGAGGAAATGATGTTTGGATTTTACCTTAAAGCCAAGAAGCACAGAAAGGAAAGGCATTCTAGGCAGAGGGCATACTCTGGGTAAAGACATCCCCTCCCTCTCCCCCAATACATGGTCAGCTCTAGGCAGGTGGTCTCCTTGTCAGCCCCACCTGGAATTCCTCTGACTAGTTGTTTATTCACATAGCAATCTGGGCACACCTCTCCTGAGCATCTCTCCATGCTAGGTTCTATTTTCAAGAAGCTCCCAGTTTAAAGGAGGCTACTACATACCTCCTTCTCTGGGAGACTACCCAAAGAGCTGTGGGAGCCCTCCTCCCCTGCCTAGACAACCCTCTCTCTTCAAGTCCCATTCATGTTGGGATCACTTCCTTTCTGATCTTGGCCTTGTCACCCTGATGTGTAGAGTCCGATTAAGCTCTCTCTGACTGCCACATGCTGTTCTGGGCTCAATTCCCACTAAATGGTCAGTTGTTTGTTTGTTTTAAAGTTTGTTTGTTTGTTTGTTTTTCATTTAAGTAATCTCTACACCCCACATGGGACTTTAACTCACGATCCTGAGATCAAGAGTGACATGCTCCTCTGACAGCCAGCCAGGCACCCCATGGTCAGTTTTGAGAAGACAGGTATTTCCCCTGTCTTTATGTGGTTTCCTGACCTTTCATCCAGGCCCTATCTGGCCAGAGGAGAAATGCTTAATAGAGACTTAGGATCTTGGACTACCTGAAGGACCCCCACAGCTCATTCTGTGTCCTCCACCCACAGCCTCTACTCAGTTCCAAGCACTGTATATGTACCATGAGCTAAGCATTGTCCCACACTTTGTTGCCTCTTGTTTCATCCTCATGACCCTTGAGACAGGCATTATCTCCATCTTAGAAGGAAACTGAGTCTCTGGTGATTTGGCCAAGGTCATACAGATAGAAGTGGCAGAGCTAGTATTTCCACCCAAATCTGTATGACTCTAAAGCTCAGAGTCATTTAACTGAAGGGCAAACTGAGGCTCAGAGAGCTTAAATGACTGTGAATCAGTAGCTGAGCTGGGCTAAACAACCAAAGTTTAGACACCCAGTCCAAATGAGTGTTGCAGGGCCTAGTTGGGTCAGGCAGGAAAGATGCCACATCCCCAAGACCAGGGGAGTGTCCAACCTGAGGAATCAACAGGAAGCAATGAATTAACACCAGGCAGTAGGAGCACAAAAAAGCAGGGCCCTCCTCACCAACGATGAGGCCGACCTCACAACGGGGATCCTCATAGCCACAGGACATCATGGTCCCCACCGTGTCATTGACAATGGCAACCACATTCAGCTTCACTGCCTGCACACAAAAGGATGCTGCTAGTTGCTGGGCAACGTGGTCGTCACGGCAACCAGCGCTGGACCCAAAGGTCTCTACTGCAGAGAGCCACCCACTCCACCCCTCTGGGTCAGGAAGCAAGGGACCCTTTGCTCCCTTCAAGGCCTGCCACAGCCCCAAGCATCCCTAGAGGCAGACTCCTCACCTGTTTTCGCCCAATGGCTTCCCGCAGCAGACACACAACATCTTGGCCCTCA
This sequence comes from Herpailurus yagouaroundi, assembly GCF_014898765.1. Lineage (NCBI taxonomy): Eukaryota > Metazoa > Chordata > Mammalia > Carnivora > Felidae > Herpailurus > Herpailurus yagouaroundi. The sequence goes on from NW_024412377.1 coordinate 65,994,445, forward strand.
CAGTCTGATGCATTGAAACCCTTTGTCCAGTTTAGGAGGATGCCCTAGGGTGGGAGACCAAGGTGGGGCAGGAAGGTGAAGGCCCCTTGGAATCTCATTCACCCTCCCCAAAGCCTGCATCCCATCAGAAGCATACGATTTCCCCTCTCCCCAAACAGAATCCCATACCCACTCTGCCATATGGTTGAAGGCCTTGCCCTCTGCCCCTCCTAACTCTCCAGGGGCCTTCCTGTGTAAAGAAAGCTATTAATAACCATCTGACCTATGTCTTCTATTATTAGTGCCAGAATGCTCAGATGGTCTGAGAGTCTGGATGTTTTAAGACGGCTGCCCAGAAGGAACGGCCCTTCATAATTGGGTTTGGAATGAACCGAGCTGATAAAATGAGTGCTATGTATGAGAAGAGGGAGGACACAGAAGGCTCAGGGGTCCAAATGACAGAAAATTCTGCTCTTTCAGAAAGAACTAGCAAGAATCACTTGAGATGAAGGAAATTGAGGAATTAGGGATAGAATCGTGTCCATAGCAGATACACTTGTGTGTTCCAGATATGAGTGCAGGACAAATGGAAAAGCCAGAATCCAGACACCTGGGAAGAATGGGAGGAGACAAGACAGATAGGTCTTTATTGTGAGAAATTGGCCTTAAATTGTGAACTTAGTGATGGGCTTGGCAGCGTAGAACTATTCATTTCTAAGTGTGCTTCCTCTGAGGGTGGGGGCAGGAGGAGTTAGCCTACTGCTATTAGAAAATGGCAGCTCTGCCCAAAGTATGAGCATGCAGAGCAGCTATGAAAATCTTTGGGGCAGGAGATTTTAGAACTATTAACTGACATTTCCCCCAACAATATTTCCTTTTATCCTTTTTCCTATATAACCACAGCCAGACTGTTCTATGCTCATTGTATTGAAACCAGAAACCAGAGAGTGAGAGGGCAAATGAGGAGGAGGGTTAATGTGGGGAAGACAGATCATTAGTAGCAGCAAAACTTCCCTGCTCCCAGACAAGAGAAAGACCCCTGGTCTGGGGAAGGGGTGCTGGGTGTGAGGGACTGAAGTTTTGGAATTTCCTGAGAAAGGTGTCCTATGCCTCTTCCTGGGCCATTCCCCTGTGTGGGAAGGGAGGAGACAGTAGAGATTGGAGTGACCTGACAGCAGAGGAGGTCTCTGTCCTCCTTCCCCTTGGAGGGGAAGGTGAGTTGTCAAGGAAGGTGTCAAGAACCAAGACAGGAAGTGGCAGAGAATCCACATAGCTGGGGCCTGGGCATCTCCTGACTTCCCCGAGTATCTGCACGTACACAACAAAGGATGCTGTGCAGTTGGGAGCGACCCCTACCTGGGGAAGGAGGTCCCCAAATTGATTATCATTAAGTTATCACTCCTCAAAAGAATGTGGGCTCAACACAGAAATTAAGTTCAGTTCTAGAAAATGAATAGGACCTCGTTTGTTGTTGCATGCCTGATTTTGCATCCTGAGTCCCACCTTCTTCTCACACCTTACAAGGAATAATCAAACGGTGCCAGGGTGCTTAGCCTAGAGTGGAGGAGACCAGCAGACAGACAGTGCTGAATGCTCAATTCCAAAGGGCCACTGTGTGAAAGAAAGCAAAATACAGAGGCAGGTGTCTGAGAGAGGTCAAAGCTGGAGCAGAGGTGAAACCTGCACAAAGGCTGGGTGGAGAAGAGAAAGCAGAGCTTTTTCAGTGAGCACAGGCATGGAAGAATGTGGTGGGCAACTTTAGGGGCAGCAAGCTCCTGATCACAGGAGGCTTTCTGGCAGAAGTTGGGGTTGTTGAGGAGGAGACTCCTGGGAACTTGGACCAGAGGTCTGGGAGGAGCTGTCTCCATGACAGGCCTCAGATGTATGCACTGAGAAGTCCAGCATTCTTGTTGAAGGACATGCAGAGGTGGATGCTTAGTGGGTGCTGTGTCTAGTTCTGTGCTGCTCTGCCATTCCAGTCAGGCACCCAACACCAAGCCAGGGCACAGCAAGGCCAGGAAGGGGAGACATTCAAAGAAACTGGACAACACAGCCGCTTGAAATACAGGAACAAATGCTCTTCCCTGCAGGTCCCCTAGATCGGTACACCAGGGCTGTGGGGGAGACAGTCAGTGTGTCCCCTCATCAGCCCTGATCTGGGCCTACACTGCTCCCGGGTGCCCAGACCTAACCTGGCTCCACTTTCCTGCCCATTGGCAGCCCCCAGGGGTATCCATGATCTTTTCCACCTCAGGCCTCTTTATAGCCCTAGATTCCAGGCCACACCTCCTCCACCTGCACGCACCATATCCAGGGAAACTGGGACTAAGTGCTGGCCCAGCACAGCAGTGCTTCTGCCCACCCCTAGCTCCAGCCCAGGATACCTGAAGCCCTCTCCCAGGTCTCCTGCCCATTTCATGAAGGGGATGAGGGTGGAAAGCCCTTGGGGATGGTTTCTCCTGGCCCTCCCTCCCTCACCTGATCCAGGCCAAGCTGCCTGCATGGGAAGGAGAAGGTGAAACCCAGGGGGAGGCTCTGCCCACTCAGGCCTTGCTTCTGCTGGAAGTCCACAATGCAGTCCACAATGTGGTCGAAGAGCTGAGATACGGGGCAAGTCAGAGGGTGGTCCCATCCTGGCTCTTCCCCATTCTTGACATCAGGTCCAAGCTGTGAGTACCTGCTGTCCAGAGCCCTGGGCCACACACTCTGGGATGGAGTAGACCTGGCTGGTGATCTGCACACCTCCTGCAGTTACACGTACCAGGAGGACCCGGAAGTTGGTGCCCCCAAGGTCCAGGGCCAGGAAGTCCCCACGCTCTGTGGGACAGAGACCCTCAGTGCCAGGACAAAGCTGGTGGTTCGACTTCAGCACATGCTATGACCTCCAGGAACCCATAACCCAGCCCCACACTTAGGCCAGGTCCTCACCACTGCCATCAGGCGTGGCCCGTACATAAGTGGGCAGCATTCGGAGGGATGAGGCCTCCCCTTGGAGCCCCTTGGCCATGGCCTCCTGCATCTGTGCCTGCACTGCTGCCAGCTGTTCACGGTTCAACCGGAATGGTGCCAGGGTCTCTTCCAGCAGGCGTCGGTGAGCAGCCAGGCGGGCAGCCACAGCAGTCACCATTGCCACGCCCCGGCCGCCCCCGTCCACAGAGGGAATGAAGGAGACGTCACATTCAGGGACCAGGAGCATCACGGTCTCCTGCAGGATGCTGAGGAAACTACACAGACACATAGCAAGCATACCTGGCTTGGCACCTGAACCTGAACCCCAGGGCTTGCTGAAGCCCTGAGCCCCATCACTCCAGATCCCTTCAATTCTAAATCCATCTGTGAACCAACCATATGCCCAGTGTCTCCATTGCTCCCAGTGCCCCCAGAGACCCCTCCCTTGCACACCCAAAGAGAAGCATCTTTTCTCTCCCGTGACTTCCTCTGGCTTCCCTTAGTCCCCATCTGACCTCACTCTGCTTGAGTGCCACTTGTACCCACTGCCTGGCACCCATGCTACCACAGAGTACCCTCTGGGTCTCTATGGAAAACACACACATGTTCTTGCTACCTGCTCACACAGGATTGTGTGTTTTTCCCATACCTGGGATGTCGCTCAAACACTCGGCCTCCGGTGGCCACAGCGATCTGAAGCATCTGCTGCTCCCGGCTGTGTTGGAGGCGGGAGAGAACAGCAGCCAGGGCAGCAGCACAGAGCCGGGCAGCCCGAGTAAACACGGCTGTGCACACGTACCGCACAAGCTCAGCATCCGAGGCTCCCACGCTCAGGCCCAAGTCCTGCAGGATAGCATGCACACGGGCTGCCCCGGCCAAGGGGCTGGAGGGACACAGCGTACTGGGACTCAATAGCCTGGAAGCTCCCTACCCACCCCCAGCCCCAGAGCTACCTGGGGGACAGAGCATCCTTCCCTCTCCCAAGCCAAGAAGCCCCTTGTCTAAGCCCACTCACTTCCCCTACTTACTCCTCCATCTCAGTCACATGCTGTAGGAGAATGCTGCCTCGGCTCAACAGGGCAGGGGAGGTGCAGCCGCCAAAGAGGGCTCCTCGCTGGGCCAGGTGAGCCAACACAAGCCTCACCAGTTCACCCAGGTACAAGCCCCCAATCATCTTCTCAAACCTATAGGTAGGAAGTATGGCTGGACAGAGCCTTACTTAAGCCCTCAGCCCACCTGGCCCCACCTCTAAGAGCCCCAAAAGAAGGATCATTTTCTTTAGGGTCCCCAGACTGGAGGTTCTAGAAGCAAATGGCCTTCCAGGAGATAGGTGGGTGTTTATCCAGATTTTGCTGCCCCCTCTGACTTAAGTTGGGTTCAGAGGGGCTCCTGGAGGGTGGCAGGACCCAAAAGAGGGCAGGGAACACCTGTCAGGAATAAGGGAGGGCTAAGTGTTGAAAACTCTGGGTTCTAGAATCTTAAGCCCTTAATTCTTTGAGCCTGGCCAGGGCCCCCCAGGTTGCAACCTGGAAACCCTATGAGCAAACAAGAGGGAGGGTCCTGAGTTCAGGGATAGCAGTGAGGAAGGGAACAGAAGAATGGTAAGCTCTAGAGCAGAAGATCAGGCCACCTTTGGGCACCAGGATTCAGGGACTCTCGGTCCAAGGCATGGTCAAATGTGGTCAGCACTGGTCCCAGGGCTTCATCATCGCCGAAGGAGCCCCACTCAACGCTGACGCAGACACGACCCCGGTCCTCATCCAGCACCGCCACATGCCTTGCCTCCTCCATGTAACATGCATTGGTGCCAGTGTCTGGCAGGGATGACTCCATCAGGACCTGCCCATCAGGTAGCTGTGCCCTCTACCCATCATCACAAATGGCCCACGGCTCACCTACAACAAGCCCGACCTCACAAGGCCCAACCCCTGGCTCGCAGCCCATCATGGTGCCCACTGTGTCATTCACCACGGCAACCACATTGATGCTGTAGGCCTGGACAATGGAGAGGGCAGAGGTCAGGGCTCTACCTATGTAGGTAGAGTGGGGAACCGGGGGGATGGGCAAGCCTAGGGCCTTGGTTTGACGGAGGGGTCCTGGCTTTGATGGAGGTTCTCAGAGTCTATGAAATATGTGTGCTCATGCCCACACATATATTCTAGGCCATCCCACCTAGAGGATTTTCCTCCCATTCCACACTTCCCCTTGGCTCTTCCACCCCCAGCTCGGGTCCTGGGACTCTCAAAGGCTTCAACCTCAGCCATCACCCCCAGAACACCAGCACTCCCCACAGGACCAAGATGAGGGTGAGCAAGCATGGCATCTGGAAAACTGCACTGTTGGCACCTGGCTTGCTCATCCTCATCTTGGCCTGACTTCCCAAGCCTGCTCCTCCCAGCCCTGACTACCATCCACTAGCACCACTGTATTTAGTCACATGAATTCAGATCCACCTTTCTCAGGCATCCAGGCTTTTGCACATACTCTTCCCTGAAACCAGACCTTCCACCCCAGGCCTAGCTTATACACCTGGAGAATTCCTCCTTCAAATCCCTGCCCAGGTCCTGGTGTACCTTTCCCAGTGCTACCGGAGTCATTGGAACCACCTCCTTGACAGGGACAATCTTTTGTCAAAATGCTTTCCCACTAGACTGTGAAGTCCTTGAGGACAGGGTCAAGTCTTTTCATCCTTGTTTTCTCCTACAGTCCTGAAAATTTTTTGACCTTTCCTAGCCTCAGCCCCCTTACCTATAAAATGGGAATGGTAGCAACATTCACCCCAGAGTTAAACTGGATAAAGGATATAAACAGAAAAGGAAAGCAGGCCTTCCCAGGAGCACAGGCACAGCCTATGTATGCTGGGCCCAGGCCCAGGCCACACAAGCTGCCCTCCCATTGCCCTTGCCTCTACTCACCCCCTGCCTCTTGATGGCATCTCGTAGTAACTGGACCACGTCGTGGCCTTCCACACCACTGCACCTAAAACCTTTGGTCCAGGAAATGAGGGTGCTCTGGGGGCAGGAAAGCTGGGTCACTCCCCAGCAACCTTCATAGGGTTGTGGTTCCTCCACCCAATGTTCCCATGCCCACTCTGCCTCACCCTGTCCAGTCCTGTCTGGTGACAAGGGAAGGAGAAGCTGAACCCAAGCTGCAGATCCTGAGTGCTCACAGGGAATGCATCCAGGAACTCAGACAGGCAGTGGGCAGCAAAGTCAAAGAGCTGTGGAACAGGTTGGGGTCTCAGATCTGCCTACCAGAGCCCTGGCCACCCAGCCAAGCCCCAGAGACTGGGCAGTGACCTCTCACCTGCTGACCAGGACCCAGCATCACCTCTGGGGGGATCACAAACTCCTGGCTCCGGGGCTCCATCCTGTGTCCTTCAGTGCCCATCAGGGTCACCCACAGAACACGCAGTGAGGCCCCTGTGGCCCCCAGCTCCAGCACCAAAAAATCTCCTTGCTCTGGGGCAGAAAGGTCACAGAAAGGCATGAGCTGGCAAGACAAGCCCTCTGCCTCCCAGAAACATCCCCAAGGACTGTAAAGTCTCATTAAGAGAGCTTAGAGTTGGGAACCTTAATGGGAAGAGGGATAAGGAACTTCTCCCTTCCCCAGATCAGAACACTCTCCCCAGGCCTGCCCACCCATCTTAGTCTATGTCACCCACCAGTGCCATGTGGGGTGGACCCCACATATGTGGGCAGCATCCGGACAGCGGAAGCAGGGCTGGCCTGCCCCCCTAGTGCCTGCTCCATAGAGCCCAGGAGGCTGGTTTGGATCTGCTGCAGCTGTGTCTGTGTTACCTTGAATTGCTGTAGGCATTCCAGCACCTGGGGAGAAACAGGCTAACATCTGGGCAAGAGCCCTGTTAACCTAGCCAAGCTCTCTCACTCCAATCAGGACGGTCCTGCCTGGCTCACACCTCCTCTTCTTGCCAGTACAGACCAGCACCTCCCTTGACTTTCCCAGAAGCTGACTAGAGCCCTTCCTGAGCTCTTTCTGAGCCTTGCTGGTCTCCCCAACACCTGCTCAGCCCCACTCCTCACCTCTTCACATCCCTTGGCTCTCTTTTATAGCCTGCAGCTTATACTACATTCCTGCATTCTTAGAAGGTTCCTTCTTAGAGGGGAGACCCACACACTTCCTCCTCCTGCTCCATTCTCTGGTAGCTCCTTCTCAGATCCCTGTGTCCCCTGCCCCTTCCGCTTCTTTCAATTCAGGGTTTAGTGAGGCCTCTCTCCTGTCGTACCCCTGACTCACTCTGGCTCCCCAATACCCAGAGGTGAGCTGCTCAGTGAATTGTCATTGAATGAGCAAATGAACAAAATGTGTGAATGAATCTCAAGTTCAGGTTCTTAATCCATTTGACTCTGGAACCTAAGTAAGCCCGGCCCAGGAAAATTTGGAGGCTACACCATGGAGGACAATTGGCCATCAGTCATCAGCCATCAGTCAGCCATCCTTCCCACAGACATCGATAGAGCCCCTACTACATGCCCAACACTATTCTAAGCACTATATGTTGCATAACCAGCTGAGTTCTGTTCTTGTGAAGCTCAGATTTCAGCACAGATGCAGAAAATAAGCAAATAAACATATATTCTGGTAGAAATGGTAGATTTTTTTTTTAAGGCAGGAATAGAAGTTTGAGAGTGACCAGGGGAGGAAAAGGTATTTTTGGATATTGGTCTGGGAAGTTCTCCCTGAGGAGGTGACCTAAATGAAGGAAGGGAACAAGCCATTTGAAGATCTGGAGAAGAGGATAAAGGGATTTTCTTCAGAGTGAGGGGATGAATTGGGGGGAAGGCTGGGCTAGGGATGAATCAAAGTGATGGGAGAGGTAGGCAGGCAAAAAGCAGAGAATAGGACACCCCAGGTTCTTTTCCATCAGGCTACTGTGGGGGAGTTTAAGAGGACCCCAGTACCTCATCTGTATGTGGAAACCTCCCCCAGATGACTCTCCGGCCTGTCCTTCAAAGAGACACCAGCAGGGGCGCCTGGGTGGTTCAGTCGGTTGAGCGTCCGACTTCAGCTCAGGTCACGATCTCACGGTTCGTGAGTTCCAGCCCCGCGTCAGGCTCTGGGCTGATGGCTCAGAGCCTGGAGCCTGCTTCTGATTCTGTGTCTCCCTCTCTCTCTCTGCCCCTCCCCCATTCATGCTCTGTGTCTCTCTGTCTCAAAAATAAATAAACATTAAAAAAAAATTAAAAAAAAAAAAGAGACACGAGGAGCCCTCCTAGGTTTGCTGGAGAGTTCCAACCCGTGACTCTATTTTCTAGTCTCCTGGCCTGAGCCTTTCCCAGGTCCTCACCACCTGTCCCACAAGAATTCCATTCCAGTGCCCCACGCTGGACCCATATCTGTAAAGTAACCACCAGGCATATGAATAAGGAGGCAGGGAGAGCCAAGGAGGAAAGGATGTTCAGTGAGGGAGATGCAGGCGAGTTGCTCCCACCTCTGCTTAAGAAGAGAATGGAAAACAGATTCCTAAGGAGGCAAATGATCCTACCTGGAGTGCCAGATGTTCAGTTCCGTGTTTAGATTATAGGGGATGCTTCTAGCAGCCATGTACACCAGGAGGGGTTGTTCATGTGTTACAAATGATGAAACTGAAGCTCAGAGAGGGATAGTCATCTGCGTAACCCAAGCAGCTATTAAGGGACAGAGTGGGATTTGAGCCCAGAACTGACCGAAGAGGGGTTTCCATATGAATGTGAAACCTTATAAAAACTAGCAATTTCACCTCAAAAGAACTCAAAGCTGATGAAGGTTGCTGCGAAGAAACTCCAAAGGATGAGAAAACTTACATCTGAGTCCTTGTTCTGCCACTTCCTGGCTGTGTGGCCCTGGAATATGGCCAAGAGGATAATAATACTCAGAAGGCCTGAGTCCCCCATGCCAGGGGCCATGTCATTGCTCACTTCTGTGGCCCAGCCATGAGTTGTGTACTAGGGAAACGTTGATAGCATGGTCTGGAGCAGAGACTGGACAAAGGTGAAGTGGGATCATGAAATGCAGTGAGGGGTGATGCCCTCACAGTTTAGGCAACAAGCCAAGTCCAGCAGATGTCAGAATAAGCTAGAAAACTAAAGAAACTGCAGGGAACAACTCAAGAACCCTTTCACGGAGGCCTCCTATGTGCAGGTCCTTTATCTCCATTAGTTCACTTAATCCTCCAAGGGGGTGGGAGGATTAGACTTTATTTTCCTCCATTTTACTGATGAGGAAACAGACTAACAGATATGAAATGACTTACACAAGTGTTTCCTGCTTGACGGTGTGATATGCAAGGGTTTCTAAATCTTGGTCAAGATGACAGAAAAGAAGGGTGCCTGAGTGGCTTGGTTAGTTAAGTGTCTGACTCTTGGTTTCAGCTTGGGTAATGATCTATGGCTTGTGAGTTTGAGCTCTGAGTCCAGCTCTGCTTGCAATTCTCTCTACACCCCTCTCGCTGCCCCTCCCCCACTTGCTCTCTCTGTCTCTGTCTCTCTCAAAATAAATAAACTTAAAAAAAAAAGACAGATGACAGAAAAGAGAAACTCAGTCTGAGATAACCTGAGGCTTATGGACTATGCTGCAGAATAACCTCTACATTGAGTTCAGCCCTGCAATCATCTCTGTGTGCCTGATTGCAGTGGCCATGTTGAAGGGAGGAAGACATGCAGGAGTAACTAAAGAAATAGGAGAAGGAAGTGCCTTAAAAATGCAACTTTCTACCAGAAAACCCCAAGATGGTCCTTTCTAGACTATGCCAACCCATCAGGGCAGGGACAGCGCCTATGTAGCAAGGTGGCAAAAGCAATGCCTTTGGAACTGAAACACCTCAGCTGAAGCTCCTGTTTAGCTCAACTAAAACTCAAATCACTTCACCTCTCTAAGTCCCCTCTTCCTCAGCTGTAAGATGAAAAGATAATCCCCACCTTGCTGTTGTGTGGAGCCACAGAAGAGGTAGTTACCAGATCAGATCTGAAAGGCTTGGTTAACTAGAAAAGGCTGCATGGCTGTGAGCCCATGGCCCCACTGCATATTCAGCTGATCCTGCCCTTGACAGCCTTGAATAGGCATGAGACAGAAACCCAGTGCTGCACTTACCAGCTCAGAGCTGTCTGAGGGGCAAGGCAAGCCCTTCTGGGAGCAGCTAGGAACTCCTTCCCTTTGCTGCAACCCTACTGCCCCAATGGATTCCATGTGTTTCCACAATGGGGGGCGGCCACCTATAGAAGGAAAAGGACAGCCCTCATGAACCACACACTCTGCAAACCCTCAGAGGCCATGGACCTTAACTTTCTTCCTTCTTAAGGGGTCTGGGAAGAAAGTTGTGTGCAGAGCTCAGAACCTCTGACCATCAACGGATCCTTTGGTAATCAACCAGAAGGCCTTCATTTTCCAGAAGCATGTATATTAACAGAGCATTAGGAAGACTGATTTCTAATCCCAATGCCATTTATTCATTCTGTCATTTATATACATTTACAATTCCTGATGGCTACTGTGCCAAATGTTGGGGTACAAAGGAGATGTAGCCTTTGGCCTCAGGGATTTCAGAGCCTTACCAACAATCATAATACAGTTGACATGGGCAGTAACAGACATGGACCTGCTACTGTGCTTGGGATTTCAGGGATGTTCCAGAGGTTTGGAACAAAGGGTGTGTGGTAAGGAGGGGCCAAAGACTTGCTGGAGAAGTAGGCAGGCTGGACTAAGAATGGCCTTTATGCCTAGCTAAGGCATGCAGATTTCATCTTTTTTTTTTTTTTTTTTTTTTTTTTAGTTTATTTTAAGAAAGAGAAAGAGAGGGTGAGTGGAGGAGGGGCAGAGAGAGGGAGAGAGAGAGAATCCCAAGCAGGCTCTGCACTGTCAGCACAGAGCCCAATGTGGAGCTCAGTCTCACGAACCGTGAGGTCATGACCTGAGCCCAAATCAAGAGTTGGACACTTAACCAACTAAGCCACCCAGGTGCCCAGCAAACTTCATCTTGAAGGGAGATCTAAACAGGGATGGGTTCGCGCTTTAGAAAGGGGTTCCACTAGTGGCACAACTTCGGGCAGGTCATTTCTGACTTCTTTGAAATTCAGTTTTTTCATCTGTAAAATGGGAGGAAATATCTACCATCTACCTTCACAAGGTTCTTGTAAGAATTGAATGGAGTAAGACAGAAAATGCTTTGAAGGGCGCCTGGGTGGCTCAATCAGTTAAGCATCTGACTTTAGCTCAGGTCATGATCTAACGGTTTGTGAGTTCAAGTCCTGCATTGGGCTCTGTGCTGACAGCTTGGAGCCTGGAGTCTGCTTTGGATTCTGTGTCTCCCTCTCTCTGCCCCTCTCCCAGTCACGCTCTGTCTCTCTCAAAAATAAGTACACATTAAAATAAATAAATAAAGAAAGAAAGAAATAAATAAATAAATAAATAAAGTTAGTTTTGGGATTTTTTTTTCCTTCAGGAAATTTAATGTGTAACACAAACATCAGCTCATGGGTGGGTTTTGGAAGTATAGTGATGCAGAATGGAAATAGCCCTGTGCTCAGAGTCGAGGACCCAGCTCTTCACAAAGCAGCAGCACCAGGTCTCTAATCTGGAGGCCTAATTTTCTTCATCTGCCAAATGGGGACCAATATATGTCAAAGGGCTATGTGGCACAAATGAAATAATGAGAGCAAAAGAACCTTGCTCAGGGTGTGCCTTCAGATTTATTTAGATGAATCTGAATTGAAACTCTATGAGCCTCAATCTCCTCTTCTATGACAGGACAAAAATTCAGTTCTTGTGAGGATTAAAGGAGTTAATGAATCTGAAAGCCCTTTGCACACTGTAAAGGACTGTAGAGATGTTTGGTACTTTGCTAATTCAAGCTAGAGGTGGTATTGGTGTTCCAAGAAGTTCCCAAGGGAGCTTTTGGTGATTCAGGTGCCTTTCAGGGTTAAGAAAAAGGGAAAATGCAGTGGAGGCCCCAAGATGAGCAGAAGGCATCTGTCCACTGAATTACTCTACCTCTCTTCCTATAACAGCAAAGCTTCAGGAAAGATACTTTTCCATCCCTGCAACCCCTCCCCATCTTCCACCCCCATGATGCCCATGAATTTGCCCTCCTACTGATCACCTAGGATCTCCTGACTGCCCAATCCCAACCTTTTCCTCAGTCCCCACCCTTACTGTCCTCTCTCAGTCATGCAAAGCCATGAGCATTCTTTTCACTGTAAAATTCTCTTGTCCCTTGGCTTTGACAGCCAGTCTTTCCTGGGCCTCCTTCCTGAGTCTCTCATAGTCTTCATAACTTCTTCTCTCCTCTCCCCTTAAACAACACCCCCCATTTCTGGCCATAGCCCTCTTCCCCACACTCCCTTTGTATCATCTGCAAGGTTTGATTGAGGCCTATGTGCAAGGGCTCCTAAATCTACCCCTGTCCTGAACCAAATCCCAAATTCTAATGGTCTGTTAGACATTACTGTCCAGATGATAGAGAGGCTCCTCAAACTCAGTAGTCAAAGACACATTCATTTTCTCCTTCACTTTTCCCTATGAAACTTTTCCTGTCCTCCACATTGGCTGGAGGCATTAAGGTTGCTCACTCTCACAGCTATTCAGGTGCCTGTCTACATCCTTGACCCTCACTTCCTCTATGCAATCAGGTCTTACGCTGAAAGAGCTAAAAATGGAAAGAGTTCTCCCATGTATCCCCTCCTCCTGGTTCCCACTGCCATTGCCCAGACCCTATTCCCATCTGATTATTCCAACAACCTCCTAACTGATACTTCTGCTCCAATTTGTATATCTCCCTGCTTTACCAACTACCAACATATCACCAGACTATGCAAAAATGCCATTTCCCAGCCCTATCTCCCTTAAGGAGGTAAACCTTCACATTTTGATGTTCCCACTGCAGGAAAAAAAAAAAAAAAAAAAAAAAAAGTCTAAAACTCTTTATCACAGCATTGCATGCCCCAAGCTTTCTCTCTTGCTACTCCCACTCATAGTCCAGCCACACTTACTACAAGCTTCACCCTGTCTCCTGCTGTCCAGCCTTCATTCACGGTATTCCTTGACTCTGGAAGTACTGTGTCTGAGTCATTTACATCTTCAGCCCAGCACAAGATTTGGCATAGGTAGGTGCTAATACAGCTTTGAAAAATTTGGGGGTTGGGGGTGGGGTCCTTATTTGGAGAACTAAGAAATGAGTTTCTAACAAATTTCCTCAAAGTAACATATACCTAATTTCCAAAATCTGTCAAATGGGAATGTTAACTCCACGTATGTTACAAGTTTGTTTCAAGAATAAAATGGGATAACTAAGGCAATTATAATCTTAGTAAAGGGCCAAGGGTTACACACGGGGTGAGCTTTCACTCCCCTTTTGAGGCTCAGCTAACTCAAACATTCATTCACTCACTCCCAGCTAATTCAATCATATATTCACTCTCTTACTCATTCACTCTTCTGTTTGATATCTATTCCATATTTCTACATGCCAAAGACTGTGAAGATTCCCCTCAATAAATCTCAGTGTTTACACTCCCAGTAAATGTATCCCTGTTTGTCTCTTCCAGCTGAGCCCAGTGGGGAGGGACATTTCTTCCACATTCCTAGATTCCCAGAACCCAGCCAAGGTCTGCACATGTTTGAGTAACTGTTGGCCTCTTAGCTTAACTCAGCTGAATCAGCTACATGAGGTGAGACTTCCTTCTGAAAAGTATCCACGGATCCCTGCCAAGGATGGGAGCTACCACTGAGGACATCTGGCTTAGTCGTTCCAGCCTCCACTCCCCTAGCATGGGCCAAGCTGGAGAGATGAGGACAAGGGACTGGGGCTAAAGCAAGCAGGAATTAGAAGAGGCTCTTACCTGGGAGAAGCAGTTGGTCACTTTCCTCGGGCGTCAGCTCTTCTCTCTCAATGTGAGGCATCCCACTGAACTGTGAAATGAAACTCACAAGTCACCTGAGTTGTAATGTCCCACCCTCTTCCTTGGCCACCACTAACTGAACATCAGTTAATTCAGGGAGGTGCACTTCCTTCTGAGTCTGCCTTAAGAGAAGCCCAGCACAGGCAGGGCTATGGTGCAAACTTAAGCAAGATGAAGCAGGAAACTGGAGCCCTGAACTAGGTCAAGGACCCTGGGACATCCCCTCTGTAATGCTGGGAGCTCCGTCCACTTTACAAACACTCAGAGTCTCAGTTTTGAGTTGATGGCTTACCCCTGGAAAGATGGAAGAGCCTAGCATGAGAAATGTACAGTACAATAGACAATTTTCCAAAATGTAGTACTGGGGCAGATGGGTAGCTCAGTCAGTTGTGTCAACTCTTGATTTCAGCCTCAGTTGTGATCTCCAGACTCGTGGGATCGAGCTCTCCATTGGGCTCTGCACTGGCAGCATGGAGCCTGCATAGGATTCTTTCTTTCCCTCTCTCTGCCTCTCCCCAACTCACACACACACTCTCTCTCAAAATAAATAAATCAACATTAAAATGTTGAAGTACTAATGTGCAAGAGGCAATGTGGGAACACAAGAGGAAGAGACTAACTCTGTTCTAGAGTGGGCAGGGCAAGTTGAGAAAGCTAAGCCTTGAAGGAAGAATAGCAGTATGCTGGCAGAGGTGATCCTTGACAAAGAGAAGATCATGTACAAAATCATGGAGCACAAGGCACCTTCATGGAATGGGATGCAGCTCCAAAGACCTAAAGAAGATATGTGTAGGTGGGGATATATAATGGGAAAGGTGGCAGCCAGACCGTAGAGTCTATCCTTGAATTGGTAGGCCAAGGGGTGGGTGGGGAGAAAGTAGGTTCATACCTTGGGTCTTCTCTACCAGAAAGGAAATGGGAATCTCAGGCTGCAGTACAGCTGTTGGCCACAAAGCTGTTTTTCCCCAAATTGGTCTTCTTGAATACATAGAACCTTGGGGTATCACTATGACCACTCCTATGGTCTGAATATCTGTATCCCTCCAAATTCTTATGTTGCAAACCTAATGCCCAAGGTGAAGATATGAGATGGGGCCTTTGGAAGATTAGTCATAAGGGCAGAGCCCTAATGAATGGGATCATTGCCCTCATAAAAGAGGCCCTAGAGAGCATCTTTGCTCCTTCTGTCAGGAGAGGATATGAGAAGTTGGCAGTCTGCAACCTGGAAAAGGGCCCTCACTCAACCATGCTTGATCTGAGACTTCAGTATACAGACTAATAAATTTCTGTTGTTTATATACCAATCTGTGGTATTTTGGAATAGAAGTCTGAACAGGCTAAGACACCCACCAAGACAGGAGACCAGACATACTGCACCAATTTTCATTTCTCAGAAATTGGTAAGCAGAAATTTTAAAACTCTGGTCTACCTCAACAGCAGTAACCCTACCATTATCTACAGATAGAACATGGCCTCCACGTGACACCAGGGTGGAGACCAGGGATGATGGCTCTTGTATTAGTTTTGGCTAGATTAGTGCCAATCAGACACATGGGCTCTGAAAAGCAGGGAAACTGGGGGTGGGGTCAGGAGGACAGAGTGGCCATCACCCACAGCATAACATCCTGCCTAGCCTAGGGCTCTAGTCTCTCTCAGCTTAGTTTAGTTGGAAGAGAATATGGAACTGAATGTGATTCATGCTGACAGCCAGAGTCCAGTCTTCTGGGCCAGGGTGAGGATATGTTCCTAACAAGTAATGCCAAAACTCTTCATCCATGTTTCCGGAAGTCCTGTGTCTATTTCCCCAATACCCTAGGCAGAGTGTCGGGGAAGTTCTGTGTCAGGGCCTATAGAGGGTGGAGGTTGCTTGAGCTTGAGGTCTGTGAGCAGCTGTGACAGTCCTGGCTATAGCAGAGGCATAGTAGTAGCCAGCAGTTCTCTTTGGACGCCAGATGACCACTGACCAACAAGAAGGACAAATCCTGACAAGACTCTCTCATAGCACCCTTAGTACCAATCTCTAGCTGTCCAGGAGGAACCGAGGGATGGGAATTGGTGGTCAGGTCATTGAAAGGTGGGCTGCAGCCAGGGCTGGGCTAGGAGCTAGGCTCTCCCTACTCGGAGCTGTTCATAGTCTTGCTTCTCACAGCTGACAGTGCCCAGCAGCCAGGCACACAGGCTCAGTAAGTTCCCCACCATTCCTTCCACACCCTTTACTCCAGGTGTGCCTTGCAGACTTCCTACACCCATCAAGCTGCTTCTTGCTGTTAAGTCTTTGTTCATGCTGGTCTATCTGGAATAACCTCCCCCTTTGCCCTCTCTAGCCTTGTCACCAAATTTTTCCTATCCTTTATACTTCACGGGTGCCTGGGTAGCTCAGTCAGTTAAGCGTCTCTTAATTTTGGCTCAGGTCATGATCCGAGTCATGGATCATGCTTGGAATTCTCTTTCTCTCCCCCTCTGCAGCTCCCCTGCTCTAAGTAAATAAACATTAAAAAAAATTGTATTTGAATCATCACCAATGCTGTGGAGCCTTTCCTGAGAAGCTCCTCTTGGCCCTGACCCCAGCTGAGTGTGGTCTATTGATCTCAGGGTCTTGGATTGGCTTGTATCATTGCATTGACAACAGTCTATTAAAATAATGTTTGTCTTTCCCCACGGACTCCCAAGAAAATGTTCCTTATTCATCTTTGGAATCCCATGGCCCAGGTTCTAGACCTGACATGTAATAGGTATCAGTTAATTTGTGTTAAATTGAAGAGCTACAACTTCAGTAGTACAGGGATTTTGAAACTGAGAGTTTCGAAATAACCTCTTCCTGCTTTCCTGGTGCATATAGCTTCAGCAGCCTTTCCACTCTGGGCTTATATATTCTTCTATCTTCCCACTGGTATACCCTCCACTTAGTATCTGCCTTCTCCTCAGTCCAATTTCTAAATCAACTTAGGGCCAAAGCTGCTCTGCCTCACAGGTGAGAATGAGCCCATCCAAACTTAAAACTTCCATTGAGTTTTGGGACTCAAGTGGGAGGTAGGAGGTGGTGAAGTACACAGAGCATTAGCTCTAGTGTCAGGCAGATGGGTTAGAATCCCATCCCATTTAGCTGTATGATTTTAGGCAAATCTCTTCACTTCTCTGAGCCTAAATTTTCCATGCATAAAACATGGAGACTAATTTTTCCATAGGATTTGCCTCAGGTTGGGTTTCCCCAGAGGCAGACCTAATTTGAGTGCAAATATCTTAACTGGGAAGTGATCCAGGCCAGGGCTAGGATGAGGGTGATCCATGTGAGGTGTGCCTAGCTACAAAAGGTAAAGAGGCCCTCTTACCTTCATGTAAGTGCCAACTCTGTCCTTACATGAACCCAAAGCAAGGGCCCGTCACTCTAGTCCCAGCCCTGATCCAGGAAGTGCTGGCAGGGGAACTGGAAGTGAGGTAGGAAGGAAAAGAAAAGCAATTGAATGTACATAACTAAGTTGCTGCTGGCAGCTAGTGAGGCTCAGTCCCACAGAGGAACTCTGTGAGAACTCTGGTGGAGAATGCACCCACCTAACAGGTAAGGAAGCTCAAGTATTTATCCCCCAGCTTCCACCTTTCACTGGTTGAGGACTGCCTCAGGGGCCTAAGTCCTGGCATCCCAGCCTGTGCCAATACAAAGCTAGAGAAGTGCTAATGCAGAGAGTTGCAAATTCTTGCAATAGGTTACTGTGGGTATGTAATAGAATGTTGAGTGCCCAGGGGAAATGGGCAAGGCACAGCCTCTGCTAGAGGATGAAAGGCTGTTGTAAGGGATGAAATGAAATTACACAACCACAATGCCTAACATGGAGTAGTTCTCTTTCCCAATTTATGGTAATAGCTTACGAAGTTCATGGAGCTTTCCAGCTCTCCAAGAATTGGCAACACCAGCAGAACATCTGCTTCCCACCTTTCAGAAGAAAAAAAAAAAAAGAAAAAAGAAAAACCCATGGGTCCTGGGTGAGCTCTAAATGCCCAGGGACCCAAGCCTGTTGTGGAAGGCTGGTGGTTGTTGAAGCTAAGACAGTCAAGAGCTCACTCCTCAAATAACTGACTCCTTTCGCATCTGCACCCCACCTCTAGCTTCTTTTACTTCTCACCCTAACACTACTTATGACATACAAAACCAGCATCACATTAATAACTGCTGCCATTTACTTCTCATCTTCTATGCGACAGATACTGTGCCTTTATATACATTATCTTATTCCTTAGAACACTGTTAAGTATGATTTCCCCATTTTATGGACAAGGAAACTGGGTCTCAGAGGGAAACATATCAGAGAAAAGGGTTCAGACTCAGACTGATGTGATACTCTTTCCACTGACTTTTTGTCTCTTCATTGTCTCACTAACGCCTCTCTCATGGGACCATGGGCACAGGGGGAATAAAATAAATGAGCAGACTTTACCAAAGATAGGGATGGTAGAGTGTAGGGAGGGGGTAAGGAGTAAGGTCATGAAGGGCACTGGGGAGATGGATGTTTTCCCCTGACTAGCAAGTAAGCCTATTGGTCCTGGTCCTACTGACCCATACTCGCCTCCAACAATTTGCCACTGACCCATGTTCTGGGGAAACTGCTCAATTTTAAGCTAAAAAATTCACTTTCTAGAATCAGCCTTTTCTCTTCAGGAAGAGAGAGAAACATATTATCCCACTTATAATGCTCTACCCTCCAATAAATTGCCAGTAAATGAGACTAGTGAGGATTAAGTTGATGGGACATAATAAACTACTTTTTGTTAGAAGGAAAACAAGAAAATAATCAATACTAGAGTAAAAATACAGCATTTGCTTTAGGACTGAAGATGAGGGGCACTGTGGTCTCACTGCCAAGGACAAAAAGTGGCTTTATTTATTTCTCTGAGCCTTTGTTTCCTTATCTGAAAATTAGGGAGGGTAATACCTACCTCAGAGTTGCTGTGAGGATTAAATGAAAGTACATACATTGCCTAAGCCACAATAGTTCCTCAAAAAACAACACCTATTACCTTACGTGATGCTGGCCACAATGTCCGTGCCACCCAACACCAAAACATGGAATAAATAGTGTGCATACCATGCTGCCTTCTTTTAACTCAAAGAGCTTGTGTGCAAAGGCTCAGACAGGAAACAATGCCTTAAAGGCCTTTGGTGTGCCTTCCATCCTAGCTATCTCTGAATCTCCAGTCTAACACACCCTTCATTTTCATCTTTTTTAAAACCAAGGAAAAGGTAACTTTGAACTTGACAAATCAGAAGTTAGGAGAGTCTGAGTGGTGTCCCTATTTACCCTGTCCCAGGGCCCATTCCTGGACAGCAGCCACCTCCCACAGTCTTTTATTACATCTCCAAATCAGGTTGGGCCAAAGCTAGCTTTCTTAACATCCTTGTTTGGTCATCTCCCACAGGTAGTTGCTACTGCCATTCGACATCCTCTTATCTTTGGAGTCTGCAAGTACACTGAAGACAGACCACATCTCTGTTCTGCACCAAAAGCTCCTGGGCAATGTGGTAAAAAATGCGCACTCCTCTACTAATACACTGAAATAGAAGTTATTTCCTATTGCTGCTATGACCTTTGACAGGAAGAGAACCAATCTGTTTTAACAGATATCCCTGGCATCCCCACTGGTTAATCTAGGAAGAAAAATAATTTTGCATAGGAGCTACTAACAGAGCATTCAATTCCTCAAAGGTCCTATGCTCTGGCTGAGAATTCTTAACTAGGTGAGGCAGCAAGATGAAGTGGTAGGTCACCGAATGGTAGGGACAGCAAAATAAGAGGTAGGATCTGATGCCTTGGCACCTTCCACAATGATGTCAGAAAAGGTCAAGGAAGTAACCACACAATGCTTAGAATTGCACACTACACATTCAGTGAATATCGGCAGTATGTCAAAGACCAGTAATGGAATTAATTTGGAAACATGTAATTTAGGAGTCTCAGAACTAGCTCCACATTTAAATATTCCCAACCCAAATCCAGTAACACAGAGAAAAAAAAGTAAAATCTCCATCTTATTGAAATAATATTTCATACAAACATAGATAAATATATTTAAATTTTCTTTTAACTATAAGTGAATCCAGATTGTTATAAAACAGAATACTATACACAATGTCTGTATAGCTTATAGAAAACATCAAAACAAGAATGCTGAGTGGGTGCTGGTGGTGAAACCTGTAGGGCCAAAACTTGCTCAACAATGAAATAGGGGCCACTAAGGCTTAATGACCATGGCCCACCCCTATCGCTAATGGTTTTGTGAACTCTGGACCCTAGAAATTCAGAGTTTTCTCCTTCTTCCTTTGCCTGCTTTGGCCCGTGTCCGGCTACCTGGCCGGACAGTAAGTTGCTTTTTAAAGTCCACTAAGCAATCTGTGGCTTCTGAAATGGAAACAAAAGACTTGATGGGAGATTCGTTTAAGTCAAGATGTGCAGGGGAACTCTGCATCTCTCTGCTGCAGCCTGCCTCTTCCATCCCTAGCGAGGGCACCCTAGAGAGAAGGGGAAAAAATTCAGAATTCAATATATACCTACTAATAAGCACTAAGTATGTATCATGCATTGTACCAGGGGCTTTTACATACATTATCAGTTCATATAATCTTTGTAATAATCCAACCAGATAACTACTATCATTCCCTTTTTGCAGATGAGGACACTGGGTAAATTATAAACCCAAAGCCACACAGATAGTGAGAGAATGAGAATTCAGACCCAAATTCCCATTTTTTTTTTAATTTTTTTTTTTTTTTTTTTTTTTACCAAATTCCCAAACTTCTTGAAATCTAAGTCAGAAGACTACGGTTGGGAGGGAAGAATAAGTCATAGCTCTTGCTCTGCCTGTTTTTATGCCATGAAATTGAACTAGCCATCCAATTCTTAGCCAAGATATATTGGGGATTGGGGGAGGGATCACAGAGAGAGGTCACACAGTTCCATGGTGATTTCTACCTTCAATGGTTTGAATATCACATTATCCACGGAACCCAGGACCAGGCCTACACTTTTTTAGAACTGCTCACAGTCATATTTCAATGTATACCCCAATTCACCTGAGGCCTCCTGTTTCTTTAGACTTGGTCTTTATTTCTGCATCTGTAATAAGAGAGAAAAAGTAGTAATGCTGTTAAAAGTGTTGTAATCATACTACTTCTCACTGCTCATGTGCTTCCTATTTTCTGGGCACTGCTTTTCATCAGTCTTATCCAGGTAGTTCAGATCCCCAAGCCTCAGACCAATGGAATGTTAGTATTAGCATCCAATAGACTCAGCTGCAGAAGTATCGAGGTGAACACTTTTGAATGAACAACCTCTGAATAATCTACTTCAAATCTGGACTTGAGGTACAAGGAGTTGCCAAGGGAACTCTGCCACCTGCAGAGATTCAGAACATGCTGATCTAGAGGCAGCAGGGCGTAGGGCTTGGAGAGGCTGCCTTTTTATAGTCATCATGAGGCAAAACAGATTTATTTGTGAGAATGAACTACCAGAACTAGAAGGTAGGCAAATCTCCCCAGGCTTAAGCAAAAGCTCCTCTTCCATCTACATGTAGTGAATTTTAACAATAGCAACAAATAACAATAGTAATAATAGCAGCTAACATTTACCAAGAGCCTACTTATGCCAGAGAATTTGTTTGGAGCTTTACTAGATATAATCCTTACAATCTATGAAGTTGGTGTTACTAACTTCATGCAATGCTCTTAACCAATCCACTCTACTGCTCCATAAATACTAGGCACAAAGAGAGAGTTACTTCCTATAATCCCTCAGGAGCATAGATTGGGACACAAAACTAAAAGTGACACATAAATAATGCACAAAACATTAGAAGGAGGAAGAAATGTCTACATGTCTGGTTTTCCAAGACTGTTCCTTTAGAAGGTATTTAGGGCTGTGTCATTCTTCTATGATTTGGATTTTTTTTTTTCCCACTCAACAGGCTTTATAAAGCCTGAAATGAAACACATGATGAACAAGACAGGGTGTGTCCTCATCTTCTTTAGGGAGATACAACTTAGAGTCTAAAAGGCTGGCTGATTGGGTCAAATGTATACCCACATAACTCCAACAAACAATGAGTTCTCAGTGGCTATTTTTACTGGGCCTTTGACAGAAGCCCAGAAAATTGGTCCTGAAGTCTTCACCTGCAGTCTTCTGCTCAGACTGTTCCAAGAGACTGAGGAGTCGGCCTTCACTGCGTTTTTTTTCCTGTGACAGAGAAAAACAGATGAAAGAGTTATCTCATGGCAGAGAGTCTAAAATATAACCTCCTTAGCCCAGATCACACCTGTCTCCAGGAGAGAAGGAATGTGGGACACAGCTCTAGGAAAGTCTTTTGCTTTCTAATAAACGGGGTACACAAGTAAAAACACAAACTGTGATGATGAAAAGAATACATCTTTATGCCAAGAATATTATCCAAGAATGGATACCAGAGTCAAAGCAAATTATTCCACCAAGATCATATTAAAGAACAGTAGCCTTTGACCATGATAGATTTGGAGAGATTTAAAATAGAAAATAATAGTTTCACGGTAGCCTCTAGGGATAGTGATGCCAGAAGAATAAACAGGCTCTACAATATAAGCATTTACCTATAATCCCCAACTCCAAATCACTACCCTCAAAATCACCCCATTGATATAGGAGAGTCCCTTTCTTTTGTCATGATAGATAATGGCTCTTCACCTTAGTGTGCAGTGACTGCTAAGTTAGTAAACACAGAATATGGAGCTGCTGCTTTATCTTTGATCTCTAAGCCAAGACTTGCTCTTGCTGATCTAATTGCAAAGCCCAGAAAGCACATTCATCTTCCCAGTAACTAGTGGCCAGACCTCACAGCTTCCTAAGACCAGGTTCACAAGGTGTTAAACAGAGTTGATCTCAAATATGCTCCTGGCAGTGGGGATATGACTGGATATCCTTTCAAGAGAAGAATTTGGTGATATGTTTCTTTTTTTTTTTTTTTTTTTTTTAAAGAGAGAGAGAGGGATGGCCAGAAAGAGGGAGACAGAGGATCCAAGGCAGGTTCCGCACGGTGAGCACAGAGCCCAATGTGGGGCTCGAACTCACGAACCGTGAGATCGTGACCTGAGCTGAAATAAAGAGCTGGCTGCCTAACCAGCTGAGCCACCCAGGCGCCCCTGGTGATATGTTTCAACAGATTTTAAAATGTTTATATCCATTCCCCTAGGAGTTCCACTTCAGGAAATCTATTCTAGGAAACAGTAAGTGGTACACAGATTAATGTTTTAAATACAATCTTGTAATACAAAAGAATTGGGAAGAACCTAAATGCCCAATAATATGTGAATGGTTATGTGACTTCTGTGTGATGTAAGTTTTAAGAGTAATTTAAAAAAAAGTTTGAAAATAAACCCAGGAAGGTGTTTATGCTACAATGTTATGTAGACACACACACACACACACACACACACATACACATATATATGTGCATATATAGTGTGGTCTCACATGAAATATGCATAAAAAAAAAAGACTGAAAAAATTGGCCAAAATACTAAAAGTTGTTATCTCTGAGTAGCTAAATTATGGGTAATAATTTCTTAATTTCTCCTGATTCTTCATATTTTTTTGAACTGCCTATATTTCCTACAAGGAGCATATATACTTTTTAATTGAAAGAAAATATAATTTTAAAATGCAATCTTGTTTCTAGATAAGCAGAAAAGGAAGGAAGAAGAAAAAAGCATAGAACAGAACTTTGGAGAGCTTCCTAAAACATTCCATACATACCTTTGGGTTCCTCAGGCGCTGCCGCCACTTCTCCTCCATAGCTGAGCAGATCCTCCCACTCTCTTCAGGCCCATCTCCTTGGTCACCCCTTGCAAGCTGGAGACAGGACTCTACATGACTCTGATACTCTCTGAATGGGACCAGGGATTTACAGAGATAACACTTCTCATTCCTAGCCAATCAGAAGGAAGGGGGAAAGAGCAGTTTTAAGATTTGCTTTTGCCTCTGGGCTCCTGGATATGTCTCAAATTGTGTTTTTATGTTACTCTGTCTCAATTGTGTTTTTACGTTATTCGGTGGAGGAGACATGTCAACCAATGCAGATTCGCTCAGCAGGATGGCCAATAAAACTAACCTGACGCCAATCAAAAGGACTGAGTGATTAGCGGTTTTCCCTGGCTGTTTCTCTGTACCCTGCTGTTGCAGCAGTGGGATGGTAATGAAATCAGCTCTTCTAACTATCTCAAACAATGCTGATTGCTCTTCAGACATAAAATATTCTGTCAAACTCTTCTGAAATTAAGTGTAATAGTTTTTTCAAAGGGAAGTTAAAATTTAGACAACCATGAGAATTAAATCAAGATGACATTTTTTACCAGGGTGGATGAACTTGTCTGACTCTGTATGCTGACTTCCTTAATTTTACAACCTGCAACATCAACTAGGAAGTTACCAAAACCATGTGGTTCTGCCAGAGACTTTTGAGTAACTTCACCTACATAGTTATTTTTATCTTTTATAATAGTAGAATCTGTAGAAAGAGAGGAAACTGTGTCCTTGAAGTAAGATTCATTGGGCATCTGTGACAATGGAATCATGGGGACAAAGGAAGAAAATAAGCACTTATTATTTTCTCTGTGGTAGGAACTGGTACCAAGCCCTTTAAACACAACTTCTCAATTAATTCTTTGGCCCTACTAAGAAAGTACTATTCTCCCCAAGGTTCTATAGCTAATAATTGTCAGAAACCAGGTCTTCTAGACTCTTAAGATCATCTTCATTTTAAGAAGCTAAAGAAAACTTTCTAAAGGCTGCTATTTTAGATTTCTCTTTCTGGTCATAACTATTCAGTTACTATACAGCAAGAGAAATCTGGATTAGCTCTACAGAAAACTTTCTCTGGAGGTCTTTAAAAATAGGAGAAAAAATTATCTCATATACTCAATCATCTGGAAGAATATAAATAAAACTCTGCCTTATGAGAAAATCTAGATCAGTGTACCTTTTAAAATTTATGAATTAATGCAAAAATCATACAGTCATCTCCTACTACATGAGATAGCAGCACTGTGGAAGGAGCTTAAGTTCTGGAGTCAGGATTTGCCAGTTCTCACTACATGATCTTTAACCAATTACTTATAATTTCCCTTCAATTTCCTTATCTATTTAAAAAGAAAAAAGAAAGAAAGAATAACTATCTTATCAGCTATTGTGAGAGTTACAAAGTACATCAAACACTTAGCACAGTGGCTGGTACATAATATTAGGTGTTCAACAAAGAGCTATTATTGTTTTTGCTGTCTCAGACACATTTTATTAGATGCTGAGGATATAAACATGAATGAAGGCAAGTATCTGCCTTCAAAATTCACAGTCTACCCAAGGAGACAGAAATGAAAAAAAAGAAAAAAAAATACTGCAATATAGTGGGATGGGATGCAATACAGTCATAGAGGAATGTCCACATGTTAGGATTCCAAAAGGAGCAAGTGATCAGCTCCACTCAACTGGATTAGGGAAGACAGCCTTGAAATTTAGGGTCTAAGATCTGTATTTCAAAGATAAACATTTCTGCCTAATGACTGCTTTAATGTATTGTTGGTAATGTCTTTCCTTTCAGGGGGCATCACTTCTACCCAACCACCCTTTAGAATATACTTTCTTAGTCAAGCTGCAACCTATAACCCAAGGAAGTCACTTAGATTGCCCAACCTTTTGCAACTGAACTTCTGTGCCATTACATCGCAAAATAGCTCACTGCTCCCAAAAGTACCAAACACCAAAATGCAAATTTAAAGAAAACAGAATGTGGAAATGGAATGGGTGGTAGAATATTTTAAGGGTAATTCAAAAAGATAGAGGCCACCTGCATTAACATAAATTGGGAATAAGAAAAATAGATTCAGATATCAAAGCAATGAAGTGACTGGAAAGCCAAAGAAACCCAGGGTAGAGAGGAATAGGTCTCTTTATTCAGTCCAAGCAATGGTATGTTAGACAAGAGCTCTGAAAACACGACATAGTCACTTACTTGTCAATGTCTAGGGAAGTTTGGGCAGTTGTCTCACTGTCACTCTTGCTCTTGCTGTTGGCCTCTTTTTGTCTCCGAGTCAACACTTTCAAAAAAAAAAAAAGGAGGGGAGGGGCAGGGAGGGGTAGAGAGAGACAGAGAAAGAAAGGAAGAAAGAAAGAAAAAGAAAGAAAGAAAACTGTTAGTTGGAAGTAGATTCTGAATATAAAAGACAAAATGTATGGGAAGAAGTTTAAAATCATATTCCACTGGGAGAAGTGCACTGTGTCTGCAAAATCTCTGCCTTTTCTAGCAAAGAGAGTAACACCTGTAATGTATGAATTGAAGCTGCCAGCCACAAGATATTCCTATATTTGCTAATAAGATCGATTTATTCCCTATTTGCCATGAGATCTAAAGATCTAGTCCAGGGATGCCTGGGTAGCTCAATCGGCTAAGCATCCAACTCTTGATTTCAGCTCAAGTCATGATCTCAGCGTCATGAGATAGAGTCCTGTGGCAGGGCTGTATGCTGGGTGTGGAGCCTGCTTAAGATTCTCTCTCTCTCTCCCTCTGCCCCTCCCCTACCTGCACATGGGCACTCTCTCTCTCTGTCTCTAAAATAAATAAATAAATTAATTAATTAATAATAATAATAATAATAAATAAAAATCTAGTCAACACAAGGAAAGGGTTTTGAGTAGTACCCCAACTAGCAGCACTCAAGGGAGGGATTTATACTTTACCAACCAAAATTCTATCTGGTGTGACATACACTCCAATCAGGTAGTCTATGGAATATAGTAACGATAGCTACATCTATCTGAGTACACACATTAGTTCCAATCTTTAGTATAGAAAGTGTTCCAATTACAAGTGAGGAAACAAACTCACAATGGTGAACACAACCAGTTTTTCCCACTACACTAGGACCACTTCCCAGTTCTAGTGGGTACAGATAGCTTTAGCCCAGGTGGCATATAAATAATACTTTGTCTCACACCCAAAGCATCTGTTTATAAAATCACAGTCTCTTAAAAGGTCTTAGAGGTTAATCAACTATTTTGCAGTCTTCATTCCTTGCCAACAAGAAAAACTATAACCATCTAACTTCAAATTTTGCCTTCCTCCCTCTTGACTTGAAATCCCCATG
Organism: Herpailurus yagouaroundi; assembly: GCF_014898765.1. Taxonomy (NCBI): domain Eukaryota; kingdom Metazoa; phylum Chordata; class Mammalia; order Carnivora; family Felidae; genus Herpailurus; species Herpailurus yagouaroundi. The sequence goes on from NW_024412377.1 coordinate 66,021,416, forward strand.
TCAGAGAATTTAGGAAGGTTAGCAGTTCACAAAATAATTTAGGTTGTGAAGCGTTGATCTAGTCCAGGAGTCAACAAACTTCTTCTCTAAAAGGCCAAACAGTAAATACTTTAGGCTTGGCAGGCCATATGGTCTCTGTCACACTACTCAACTCTGCACGGTGCAGGAAGGCAGCCATCAACAACCCATAAATAACTGGGTGTGGTATGCTCCAGTAAAACTGTATCTACAAAAACAGATGTCTGGCTAGATTTGGCCCCTGGTGGCCAGAGTCTGCCAACCCTTCTAGTCCAACCTTCTACTCATAAAAAATGCCTTGCAAGCATCCCCAACAAATAATCACCTAGTCTCAACTTGATTATATCCATTCACTGAGGGGAATTCACTTTCTCCTAGGGAAACTCATTCTACTGCTACACAACAATATGACTCAATCTGTATTTACTGGGGGCTCTATCAATAAGTCTACCCCCTTTTATGTAAGTCAATTCTCTGAAAACTTAACAAGCTACATTACAATCTTGGATTTACTCAGTTGTCTGCTCCACTTGAAATGTAACCTCCTTCAAAGCAGGGACTATACTTAGTCATTAATCTAATTTCTAATGACCGCAGAAAATTTTGATTGCATTGGTTAGCTCTAATCCTTATAATAATCCTCCAGATTGGTATTATTATTCTGCCCTACTTTAAAGGTATGGAAACAAACTCAGAGGAAATGACTTTGCCAAGCTATCACAATTGCTAAGTGACAGAACCCAGGAGAGATCTATACCAGTCTGATTCTTATACCCAAGTTTTATATTCCTAGTTAACCTCCTTTATATACACCTCAATTTGTCAGGCTCTCTTTAAATGTGTGGCACTCCAAAATGGACCTAATACTCAATAAGCAGTCTGACTAGTAGAGAGAACACAAGAACCACAAACTAACCCACTTAGACTCATATTCCACTAATTCAGCCAAAGCTGTATTTGCTTTATTGACAATCTTAAATTAAGCTTAAAGTGAGCTTAAAGGCAACTAAGATCCATCCCCTACCCTCCCAAATCATCGTCAAATAAATTATCATCAAGACAAGTCTCCTAATTCTATACTTGGGTATTGTATAAAACAACTAAGCTATTGGTTATTTCCCCCCCTTAAAAACAGGACTTTATATTTATCCCTGGTGGTTGTTTTTTTTTTTTTTTTTTTTTCAGCTGAACATTTTAGTCTGTTGGGATCATCTGCAGTCTTAATTCTGTCATCTGATGTTATCAGCTCTCTTTTCCATCTTTGTGTCATCTGCATGACAAGCATGACAACCATGCTTTCTACATCTCCATCCAAGTTATAAATGATATGGCCAAGGACAGAAAACTGTGGCATTTTACTAAAGAAGCCTGTCTTCTCCCTGGTCCAAATTTCATTTAAACACTTAATCAAGCAGATATTTATTGAGAACCTTCAATGTACAAGTACTTTTAGAGAGATATAGGAAATCATGTGGTAGGGTCCTTGCTCTTAAGGAGCTTACAACTTACTAAGGGAGACAGCATATATACTCAATTACGATACAAGGTGTAAAAAGATACGCGTAATAAAAGAAGATCATATACACAAGCAACTATTAATAGCGTTGGTCTCTGGGGAGGATGTCAGGGACATTTGGGGAATGGAATTGGAGAGAGAGGCATATTTTGTACTATATACTTTTCTGTATTGTTGAATTAAAAATTAAAAGGGAAGAGAAAAGAGACAGTAGAGAGGTGTTAGGTACAAGTTAGAGTATACTATATATCTATTTCTAAGGTTCCTTCCAACCCAGAGATTTTATAAGTAAACAGAAAGTACTATAGGAGAAAACATCCCAGACACAGTTGTATAACCATCTTCAAATCCTATTCTATCAGCCATCCCACATTTCTCCATCTTATGTACAAGGACTTCATGAGAGATTTTATCAAGTGTCTTGCTGAAATCAATTCTCAAAAGGTTGGCACCTCATGGATTACAGAAACCTTTAAGGGTTGTTGTTTTTTTTTTCTCTTTCTTTCTATTTGTCCCCCATCTTGACTACCAAGTATTTTTCCAAAAGAAATACTTGGAAAGCACTCCACAGGCAAAGCTGGAAAAATAATTAATTGCTTCTAGCACTTTATATATACCTCTATTGTACTTAGTGCCTTTCTGTTGTTATTTGTTTATATGTCAGTGTCCTACACTATATAACTTTCTGAATTTAGAGATTCTAGGTTTTGTTGTTTCTTCAGAATCCTCAGTAGAGTCCAACATTGATTAGGTGCTAATAAATATTTGCCAAATTAAATCATAGCAATGTATTCAAAAAAGTTCTTGTTTTATGAGGACCTTCTCTGTGCCAGGGACTTTATAAACATCATCTCTAATTCTTTACAATAATCCTGCAAGGCATATATGATTACCTGTATTTTTACAGATGATGAAATATTAAATAACTTAATCAATATCACAAAGCTAAAACAACAACAAAAGAAACATGGCACCAGGAACGCAATACAAGTCTAACTTTAAAGAAGCTTATGTTGGGGTTTCTGGCTAGCTCAGTCAGTGGAGTGTTTGACTCTTGATCTCAGGGTTGTAGTTTTGAGCCCCATGCTGGGTGTAGAGATTACTTAAAAATAAAATCCTAAAAAATTAAATAAATAAATAAAGATGCATATGTTGTTCTACAAGAGTAGGCTGCCTTTCCTGAGAAATAAGAGGGAACGGGAGGGAAGATAAAAAGTTGTAAGTGGTAAATGAGTGGAAAAGAATTTGAGGGGAGAGACTAGGCAGACAGCTGTAAACCATATGCTAATTTTATTATTAAATGTTATGATCAGAGTAAACTGGACTGACTCTGCAGCTATATTTTGTCTTAGAAACCTATAGCCCTTACAAAGAAGCATGAAGGAATATGTTGCTCTAAAAGAGCCTCCTACTTTGGTTTCTGAGGGCCAAGACAGCCATTTCAAATAGCTATAGGAAGAAATTTCAGTATTAAACTTAAGTCCAAAAACCTAACTACTGGTGACAACGGTCAAAGATTTCAAAAGGGAACAATGGAATCTGAGGACAGATAACTACCAGGAAAGCAACTACCAGGGCCAGGTAAGCAAAACAGAAAGAAGGGATATCACTGAGACCTGACAGAGCCACTTATAAACCTATGACCATTAACTCAGGCCTTTACAGAACTGAATGGAAAACATCCTAAGGAGCTGTGCTTGGGACTTGGTTTGGCACTGTTAATATACAAAAGAAGCTGTAACACCCAGCAGAATAAAGTGCATTGACTTTAGAGTTGTCCAAGTTGGGATTCTACCAGCTGTGTTGTCTATGGCAAGTTACTTAACCTGAGTATCAGTAGAATTACCTACAAAAAGAGATAATAGCACCTATCCTCTGAGGTTTTGGTAAAGATCATATCAGATAATCCAAATAATTTGGATTTAATTTAATCCAAATAAATTGTTGAGTGTCCAGCCCACAGAAAGCCCTCAGCAAACATTTGTTGCTATTATTATATGATTCCATTATCCTTCCAGATTTCTTAGCTTTATCCAAAGATTTAAGACTACCCTTAGAATAAGTGCCAAATAGCTTACCTATTATTTTTTCTAATTGTCTTTGAATGTTTATTTATTTTTTGAGAGACAGACAGAATGTGAACGGGGGAGGGGCAGAGAGAGAGGGAGACACAGAACCTGAAGCAGACTCCAGACTCCAAACTGTCAGCACGCAGCCCGACGCAGGGCTTGAACCCACAAACTGTGAGATCATGACCTGAGCTGAAGTCAGACGCTTAACCAACTGAGCCACCCCCACGACCCAGCTTATCTATAATTTAAGTCTTAATCTTTAGTTCTCATACTAATTTATACAAACAAAATGGTAAAGTAAATAAAGTATTAAAGAACAATTATCAATATCATATAAACATTTGTTTCCACAATGCACAGAAGATACACAATCAACAATAAAAACATGTGGCCTGAAACTGTAAATAATGAAGATGGTCCCTTGAGGAGAATGGAAATTATACATACAAAGAAGAGAGACTTGGCAGAATAACAGTCTAATCAGTATGTCTCATTCAAACTCAAAACCATCTCAGCAGAAAAAAATGGAAGGCCACAGAACTGTGTATGGTCCTGCTAAGACCAGCCATCCTCCAACCCAGCACTTCCTCAGTGGAAGGTACAAGAAGGGAAGGCTTGTTATACCTGCATGTTGCCTGTCTCAATGTTGTCAGCCTCTCCCAAAAGACTAGTCCCAACAAAAACGCATCATTAGAATTATCTATATTTTCTGAGACATGTGGCTATTTAAATTTAAATCTTAATTAGAATTAAACATAATTTAAAATTCAGCTCCTCAGTCCCATGAGGGGTGATGACACAATCTAGTCCATTGCAGTGTTCCTGTTGCCTCAAGGACTTTATCTTATGGGTAGGTCTCTGGTGATGAATTCTTTCAGTATATCTGAAAAGTCTCTATTTCATCTTTTAAATTTTTAATAACATTTTTAGTTTGGAATAATTTAGATTTGTAAAGTGTTGGAAAGATAGTGCAGAGATTTCTTTATAACGTTCGCTTACTTTCTCCTAATGTTAACACCTTATGTAACCATGGTACGTTTGTCAGAACTAAAACATTTACACTGGCACATAGCTATTAACTGAACTCTAGACTTCATTCAAATTTCACCAGTTTTTCCATTATGACCTCCCTTTTTTAAATTCTAGGATCCAACCCAAGATACTTTATTATATTTGGTAGCCCTCGTTTTTGAAATATTCTGCTGGGTACAGAAATTTAGATTCTGCTAGATACAGATACTAATCTTTTTCTTTCAGTATTTTGAAAGATTCTGCCCCAATGTCTTCTTGATTGTGTTGTTCCCAACAAGAAATCTGATTAATTCTTATGTTTTCTATCTGCATGTAATGTATCTTTTTTCTCTGGAAGGTTATAAGGTTTTTTTCTTTATCTCTGGGTTTTGTTTGTTTGTTTGTTTGTTTAAGTAAACTCTATGCCCAATGTGGGGCTAGAACTCATGACCTTGAGATCAAGAGCTGCATGTTCAGCCAGCCAGGCACCACCCCCCCCAACCCGCCCCACTTCTTCTTTATCTCTAGTTTTTTTTTTTTCTTTATCTCTAGTTTTAAGCAATTTGATTATGATGTGTTATTTTTTTTTTTTTTTGAGGGTGAGAGAGTGCACAAATGGAGGAGAGGGACAGAGAGAGAGAGAGAGAGAGAGACAGAGAGAGACAGAGAGAGACAGAGATTGATTGATTGAGAGAGAATATCCCAAGCAGGCTCCACACTTAGCATGGAGCCTGATGCAGGGCTTGATTCCACAACCTGGGCTCATGACCTGAGCCAAAATCAAGAATCCGACACTCAACTGACTGAGACACCCAGGCGCACCAATTATGATGTGCTTTTTTTTTTTTTTGATGTTTATTTTTGAGACAGAGAGAGACAAAGCACGAATGGGGGAGGGTCAGAGAGAGGGAGACACAGAATCTGAAACAGGCTCCAGGCTCTGAGCTGTCAGCACAGAGCCCGACGCGGGGCTCGAACTCACGTACCGCAAGATCATGACCTGAGCCGAAGTCAGCTGCTTAACCGACTGAGCCACCCAGGCACCCCATGGTGTGCTTTTTAAAGTTTATGATGATATTTCTTCTTCCTGTGCTTCATAGAACTTATTGGATCTACAGATTTATAGTTGTCATCAACTTTGGAATTTTCTCAGCCATCATTTCCTCAAAATTTTTTTCTGTCGTTTGCCCCCTACAGCAACTGTTATTTACCAGTATATTAGGCCACTTAAAATAGTCTGATACACAACAGTTTTAAATTTTGATGTAATCTAATTTATCTATTTTTGTCTTGTATTGCTTATACTTTTGGTGTCAGATCTAAGAATCCATTGCCAAATCTAAGGTCATAAGATTTACCCCTAAGAGTTTTAGTACTTACATTTAGATCTTTGATATATTTTTTTGTATACAGTGTGAAGTAGGGGTCAAACTTTTTCTTCTGCATATGGATATTAAGTTGTCTTAGTACCATTTGTTGAATAGACTATTTTACCCCTATTGAACTATCCTGACAGCCTTGTCAAAACCTGGTTAGCTATAAATGTATGGTTTTAATTCTGGACTCTCAATTCTATCTATCTATCTATCTATCTATCTATCTATCTATCTAATCTCCTTATGCCAGTGCCATACGGTCTCAATTGGTAAGTTATATAATTAGGAAGTATGAACCCTCAACTTTGTTCTTTTTCAGGGCTGTTTTGGCTATTCTGGATCCCTTGTATTTCCCGAACTCAAAAAATGGAGTCATTAACCCAGCTGCTTTAGGACAAAACTTGGTGTCACCTGAATTTTCTCCTTCCCTCAGATTCCAACAAATACTGTAGGATCAACCTTCAATATACATCCCAAATTTGGCAACTTCTTTACCTTACAACTATCACTATCATCTACTATCACATTAGACTCTGCCTGGAATACTGCAAAAGCCTCCTCCTTAGTCTGTTCACATCTACTTTTGCCCCTGGCCCTTTACAGACTATATTTCACACAGTAGCCAGAGTTGGATTATATCACACCCTTGCTCCCAACTGTTCCATGGCATTTCATCATATTTAGAATGAAGTACAAAACCCCAGATGATCTGGTCACTGATCTGATCTTTCCTCTCTTTTCCCCTGTTGTTCATCCCACTACACTCGTTGTGGCTTCCCTGATGCTGTAGAAACATGCCAAGCACACTCTTGTTTTAGGGCATTTATAGTTATTCCCTTTACCTAGAATGACTCTATTCAAAAATCACCTCAAGAAGTCTTCCTTGATCTTTTCATTTAAGAGCTCCCCATGGCCTCCTACCACCTTCCCTGTCCTGGGCATTCTCTATACCCTGGTTTTTGCTTTATTTTTCTTAAGCCTTACTTATTATCTGTTTTTTCCATGAGAATGTAAGCTTCATGAGCGCACAGACTTCTTTTCTGTTCAGTGGTATATTCTCAGCTTGTATAACAGTACCTGGTTATAATAGGTGCTATATAAATTATTAACTGGGGTTGTCAGTAAAGGAACATAAATAATATAGTATAAACAATACTTCTGAATTACTCAGGGGGCTCTCTAAGTTGAGCATCCTACAGTGGGCTTAGCCAGAAACCTAAATCAAAGTTGCCTTCTCTCATCCTGATCCCTGGTCACAAAAAAGCTTGACTGATTCCCTCACGAAAAGATTCTCAAATCTGTCCACTTCCACTGACTCTCCTTTACTACTTGTCTCCCTGTTTCTAGCCTCAGTCTCTCCAATCTATCTTCCATACTGCTCTAAGAATAACTCAGGCCCAGTATCACCAGTGGCAGTACCCAGGAAGCCTTCCCTGACCCAAGAAGGCCCCAATCTCTACACTCAAACAGGACTCTATGTGCATATCTATCACAGCACTTCTCACACAACACTCTAATTACTGCCTTACCTACTTGTCTCCCCCAACAGATTGTCTCTTAATCACTTCAGCATTCCACATTCCTGGCATAAAATTGACACTCAATATAAACGTATATTTAATGAATTCATTTGGCAAGATAGTTTCTTATTCACAAGTTTGCCAGAGTATTTTCTTGGCTTTAAGAACAATAGAATATCTTTATAACTTAGATGAAAAGGTCTCTTAGGCCTGACCCAAAATAACACTTGAAGCAGAAAAGCCCTATCTACCTCAGTCCAATCAATAAATAAATTCTTGTTGTCTTCTCAGGTTCTAGACTTGATAATTTTATTCTACTACAGATAGCATCTAACTCAAAAACCCTAATGATTATGTTGACACTTCCTAAGTATAAAAAAACCTAAAACAGGCAGGCATCACTGAGTCCTATTTACAGATGAGCAAAATAAAGACTCAGAGACCTCAATTCTGTAAATACCTGGTCTTGGATATGATTCCAAGTCTGTTAGACTCCAAAGCCAGTACCACAATACCAAACTGTCTTCTTTGCTTCAGAGAAGCCACAGAGGCCCCCTGTCCCTATTCAAGTTGCAGCAATTTCCTTTCCAGTTTAGAGACAAGCTTGCTTTCAAGAAGTACACTTAATGTTGAGCTATTGACCCTAACCTTCAATACTGCTATAGTTATCCCCTGCATCTGAAGTGTCAGCATGGCTTGCATAATACCTATCCATATAAAGACAAAAGTACTCATATAAAAATATTCTCAGCAGTGACCCCCCACCCTGAAGCTAAAGGCAAGAGTAAATACTGAGGAAAATCCATAAGCCACACAATCCTACTTAAGATACAGAAATAAAGGGTCTACCACCACTATATTTTTATGAGCAAAATTTCTCAATCTATGAGGTACTGAATAACTTAGAGGTCTTAGAAAAACAGTCACTTGTCTAGTTCCTACTAGCACCTGGGTATAGTATTTATAGTTCAATTTTTTCTTTAACAGCTAGAATTTTTATTTAAGCAATTTGACAATATATATCTAGGATTGTAAAATAATTCATATCTAATGACCCATGAATTATACCTTGGCAATCTATTCTGAAGAAATCATCTGATTTTATTTTATTATTATTTTTTTTTAAATTATTTTTTTTTTCAACGTTTATTTATTTTTGGGACAGAGAGAGACAGAGCATGAACGGGGGAGGGGCAGAGAGACAGGGAGACACAGAATCGGAAACAGGCTCTAGGCTCTGAGCCATCAGCCCAGAGCCTGACACGGGGCTCGAACTCACAGACTGCGAGATCGTGACCTGGCTGAAGTCGGACGCTTAACCGACTGCGCCACCCAGGCGCCCCGAAATCATCTGATTTTAAACAAGATCATAAGACAAAGATATCTTATCAAAGCATTATTTATAACAATGAAAAATTTAAACAACCTAATGTTCAAACACAAGATGAAATACTATGCAGGAATTAAAAAAAAAAAAAAAAAAAAAAGACGGAAAAGAAATATACCAAAACATTAAATGTAAAGCGGGAAGGGGAAGTAATTATTTTTCCATGTTGCCATTTTTTTTTCAGTTAGCATATATACCACTTTATAACTTAAAAAAACCTGTTTAAATAAATATTAGGAGACACCCCTGATGAAATAACAGATCAGGCAATGGTCATCAACGACCATCAGTTGAAAGCTAGCGGCTTTCTAATGAATGGATTAGGCTGATCCTACTGATCAACTGAATCATAAAAGTAAGATAATCAGATAGTATGTGCCTCCCAAACTGATGCAATATGAAATATACAATATCACTTATAAAGCACTCTTTAAAAAAAACAACAAAAAAAACCCCAAACTGAACCTGATAAAACCTCAAATCTAACTATTAAGTTTCCAGAAATTATTGTCTAGAACAGAATAACATGTTAAAGATAAAACAGGAAGGGGTGCCTGTATGGCTCAGTCAGTTGGGCGTTTGACTTCAGCTCAGGTCATGATCTCATGGTTTGTGGGTTCGGGTCCTGCCGTCAGGCTCAATGCTGTCAGCATGGAGCCTGCTTGGGATCCTCTGTCTCCCTCTCTCTGCCCCTCCTCTGTTCATGCTCTTTCTCTCTCTCTCAAAAATAAACAAACATTAGGGGCACCTGGGCTGCTCAGTCGGTTAAACCCCGTGTGGGGCTCTGTGCCAACAACTCAAAGCCTGGAGCCTGTGTCTCCCTCTGTCTCTCTGCCCCTCCCTATTGCACTCGCTCACGCTCTCTCCCTCTCTCTCTCAGGAAATGAATAAACATTTAAAAAAATTATAAATAAATAAACATTAAAAAAAAAAAGAACAGGGACACAATCAGCAAAATCCACAAAAGGAATACTGAAAGACAAAAAGCCAGTCTCTTTAACAAATAAACTGTCAAGAAAATAGAGATAGGCGGATAACTGAGATTAAAAGAGACTTGAATGACATCAACCAAATGTAAATGTGTGCAACTTGTTTGGATCCTGATTTGAACAAGCCATTTTAAAAAATTATGAGGTAATTAGGGAAAGAGAGATGCTGACTGATATAATAATGGTACTGTGTCTATATTATTTATTTATTTATTTTAATGTTTATTTTTCTTAACATTTATTTATTTTTGAGAGAGACAGAGCACAAGCAGTGGGGAGGCACAGAGAGGGAGAGACACAGAATCCAAATAAGGCTCCAGGCTCCAAGTTGTCAGCATAGAGCCCGACATGGGGCTAGAACCCATGAACCGTAAGATCATGACCTAAGCCAAAGTCAGATGCTTAACTAACTGAACCATGAGGCACCCCTTAATGTTTAGTTTTGAGAGAGAGAGAGACAGAGTCAGAGGGAGAGAGAGTCAGAGAGACAGAGACAGAGAGAGAGAGAGAAAGAGAGAGAGAACCAGCGAGGGAGGGGCAGAGAGAGACGGAGACACAGAATCCAAAGTAGGCTCCAGGCTCTGAGCTGTCAGCACAGAGCCCGATGTGGGGCTCAAACTCATGAGCTGTGAGATCATGACCTGAGCCAAAGTAGGACACTCAACCAACTGAACTACCCAGGTGCCCCAGTGTATTTTTTTTTAATAGCCTTTATCTTTTAGAGATACATATTAAAGTATGTATAGACAATATGTTATACCTGAAAACTGCTTCCTCAAAACCTGGTGGGGGGTGGATAGGAGGTGTATTATAAGTGAAAAAAGATTTGTCATATATTGATAACTGCTGAAGCTAGAAAACAGGTTCAGAGAGATTCATTATACGGTTAAACAATGAAAATAAAAAATAGGCTTAACATAAGACCTGCTAGCAAAAGCTATGTTAAAAAAAAAAAAAAGGATATATGATACATATCAAGCTATAGCAGTGGTTTGGATTGGGCTGGGTCATGGATGAATTTTTTCTGAATAAAATTTTCCTAAAACCTTCTACAATAAATATATAATGCTTAAAAATAAAAATTGTCAGAAGGCCAAACAGCATAATGATTAGGAGCAGAGACCTTAGATAAATGGCAAATTCCAGGGGTGAACAGGAAAAGTCATGGTAACCCCATACTCTCTTATAGTAAAAAGACAGTGCTCAAAAAATTGATGGGCACATTCCCAGAGGTTACAGAAGAAAACCCGAAGGGATTTCCATTGGTCAAATTTGGAACAATTTGAACAACAAAATTACTGGGAAGAATGAATTACAACACATTAAATTTTAAAAATGAATCAGGGGCACCTGGCTGGCTTCAGTCGGAGAAGTGTGTGACTCTTGATCTTGGGGGTGTGAGTTCAAGCCCCACAACAGGCGTAGAGATTACTTAAAAATAAAAAATCTTAAACAAACAAACAATGAATCCATGAGTTCATTCCACATTAAAAAAAAATACTAACAAGGGATAAGGAGAGAAAATTTCTCTTTACAGAAGAATGTCAGGTAATCAATGTAGAAGAATGGAAGAAAAGAAAAAAATCACCACTTACTGCTGTATTAATAATTAATTTAAGCAAGAATCACCAACTGATGCTAAAACCATGGGTAAATGCCTACTTGGGAACAGGATATTCACATAGCCTCAAAGTATTACCCCATAGATGACATACTGACCACAAAAGAAGGGAAGGGTACCTTTACAAAAGGAAATTTGGTAGACACCACCTTAGAAAATCAAATTTAACAATGCCAATACTACAAACTGATAATCATTTGCCCCTTCATGTGATATCCTATGGACTGAATGTTTGTGTCCCCCAATAATTCATATGTTGAAATCCTAGCCCTTGGGTGGTAATTAGCTCATGAGAGTGGAGGCTTCATGAATGGGATTAGTGCCATCCTAAGGGCCTGACGAAACCAGAGCTCTCTCCTTCCATCACATGAGACATAGCAAAAAGTCAGCAGGCTGCAACTCAGAATAAGGCTCTCACCAAAATGCAACCATGCCAGCACCCTGATCTCAGACTTCTAGCCTACAGAACTGTGACAAATAAATTTCTGTTGTCTATAAGCTACCCAGTCTGTGGTACTTTGTTAGAGCAGCCCAAACTGACTAAGACATGATGCATTTAGAAGAATACAACATTTCCTTTGTTATATTCTTGCCACAAATGTTAAACCTGAATCTAATCACAAGAAAACATCAGACAAATCCAAACTGAGGAATATTCTGAGAGGAAAAACCAGAAAAGAGAAGACCCACAGTCTTTGAATAAACTCTGCCCAGGTCTATGACTCCAAAACTACTCATGTACTATATAGAAACTCCAGTTAAGGATAAAAGAACTAAATTAAGATTTGAACTGCCTCCCTAAATAAGAATGTGCAGTTTGATTCCAACCCAGTTAACTAATGAAACAAATAATACTTTGAGAAATAAAATAGACTCTAGAATATCCACAATATAACATTCACAATATGTAAGATAAAATTCAAGATTACTTAACATATAAAGAGGATGAGGCAAATGTGATGTTTTCAATTTACAAGGGTACAACTTGAATGATCACAGATTACTGAGGCCAGAAGAAAGTGGAATAAAATCTTTAAAGTGCTGGGGGAGAGGTGCCTGGGTGGCTCAGTCAGTTAAGTGTCTGACTCTTAATTTCTGCTCAGGTCATGATCCCAAGGTTGTGAGATCAAGCCCCGCATCAGGCTCTGTGCTGAGCATGGAGCCTGCTTAAGATTCTCTCTCTCCCCTCTGCTCACGTACCTGAGCACACTCTCTCTCTCTCAAATAAATAAATAAAATGTTTTTTTAAAAGTTCTGGGTGGCTCAGTTGGTTGAGCATCCGACTTTGGCTCAGGTCATGATCTCAAGGTTTGTGGGTTCGAGCCCCACATTGGGCTCTGTGCTGACAGCTCAGAGCCTGGAGCCTGCTTCAGATTCTGTGTCTCCCTCTCTCTCTGCTCCTCCCATGCTCTGTCTCAAAAATAAACATTAAGAAAAATTTTAAACACAAATGCTGGCGGGGGGGCGCGCCCCGGAAACACCTATCAGCCCAAATTCTATATTCAGAAAAAATACCCTTCAAGAATGATGGTGAAATCAAAACATTCAGATAATAACATGCTAAAGTAAGTTGGTTACAATTAGACCTACACTATAAGAAATACTAAAGGCAATTCTTGAAGCTGAAGGTGATGATATACTATAGACTCAGATAATCAGGAAGAAGAGAAAAATATCGGAAATGATTAACATCTGATAAATACAAAAGTCTATTTTCTCTTAATTGCTTTTAAATATACAGGGCTGAGGGGCGCCTGGGTGGCGTAGTCAGTTAAGCGTCCGACTTCAGCCAGGTCACGATCTCGCGGTCCGTGAGTTGGAGCCCCGCGTCGGGCTCTGGGCTGATGGCTCAGAGCCTGGAGCCTGTTTCCGATTCTGTGTCTCCCTCTCTCTCTGCCCCTCGCCCGTTCATGCTCTGTCTCTCTCTGTCCCAAAAATAAATAAACGTTGAAAAAAAAAATTTTTTTTTCTTAAAAAAAAAAAAAAAAGAATCATTAATGGGAGGGGGCACCTGGGTGGCTCAGTCAGTTAAGTGTCCAACTTCAGCTCAGCTCAGGTCATGATCTCACAGTTCACAAGTTCAAGCCCTGCACTGGGCTCTGCTGTCAACACAGAGACTGCTTCAGATCCTCTGTCTTCCTCTCTCTCTGCCCCTCCCCCACTTGTGTGCACACTCTCTCTCAAAAATAAACATTTAAAAAAACACAAGAAGGGGCGCCTGGGTGGTGCAGTCGGTTAAGCGTCCGACTTCAGCCAGGTCACGGTCTCGCGGTCCGTGAGTTCGAGCCCCGCGTCGGGCTCTGGGCTGATAGCTCAGAGCCTGGAGCCTGTTTCCGATTCTGTGTCTCCCTCTCTCTCTGCCCCTCCCCCATTCATGCTCTGTCTCTCTCTGTCCCAAAAATAAATAAAAACGTTGAAAAAAAATTAAAAAAAAAAAACACAAGAATTATTAATGGCAAGTATATCCAGTGGTTACATCTTGTCATCAGAGCCTAAATTAAGGTAATACTAAATGAGTTTCATATAGAGAAAAAACTGCACTTCTCTGAATTTTACTAGTAGCTGCTTTATCAAGGTTCCTATAGGAGTGAAATGAATAACAAGAAGCATAACAGAAACATACAAGCTCTTTAAAATGTTTATAATATGTACAAAAAAAATATATATCCAAACCAATCATCCAACTTAAAAACTACACTATTCTCGGGGCGCCTGGGTGGCTCAGTTGGTTGGGCGACCGACTTCAGCTCAGGTCATGATCTCGCGTTTCATGAGTTCGAGCCCCACGTCAGGCTCTGTGCTGACAGCTCAGAGCCTGGAGCCTGCTTCAGATTCTGTGTCTCCCCTCTCTCTATCCCTCCCCTGCTAACACTCTGTGTCTCTCTGTCTCTCAATAATAAATAAATGTTAAAAAAAATTAAAAAAAAACAAAACACTACACTATTTTCAAAATTGATTATCTGTGTGCTTCTTCCTGATCCCATAGTCTGCCTCCACCCATCTCCACCAAGAAGCCTTTATTGTCAAAATTATATAATTTGTTACTATACAAACACACAGTTTTACCATAAATTCTTAAAACAATATATTGACTATCATGTTAAATTTAGTATTCTGAAATTTGTTTTTTTTAATAAATTTTTTTAAAGTTTATTTTGAGAGACACAGAGCAAGTGGGGGAGGGGCAGAGAGAGTGGGAGGCAGAGAATCCCAAGCAGGCTCTGCACTGTCAGCTTGGAGCCCAATGTGGGGCTCTAACTCATGAAACCGTGAGATCACGACCTGAGCTGAAACCAAGAGTCGGATGCTTAACCAACTGAGCCACCCAGGCGCCCCGTTCTTGTTTGTTTTTTTTTTGTTTGTTTGTTTGTTTTTTTTTTTTTTAATCTGAACATTCCTGGATGATTCTTTGGAGTATGAGGTTTTTTGACTTTTTTAAAAAATTTATTTATTGTGAGAGAGAGAAACGGGGAGGGAGGGGGGAGGGTCAGAGAATCCCAAGCAGGCTCTACACTGCCAGCACAGAGCCTGATGCGGGACTCAAACTCACAAACCGTGAGTTCATGACCTGAGCTGAAATCAAGAGTGGGAAGCTTAATTGACTGAGCCACACAGCCCCCCCCCCCCACGGAGTATGAGTTTTTTAATTTAAGCTGCTTGTATATATGCCAGCTCCTGCCACTTTCTAGGAATGTGATACTGGGAAAATTATTTTCCTGTGAAGCCTCAGTTTCTTCTTCTATAAAAGTGGAATAATATCTGCTTCAAAAGCTTATTATACAAAAAGCACAGTTCCAGATATATAACAGGTGCTCATAAACGGTAGCTCTTATTGGTTCATATTAGGTATGATTTGTAAAGACCTGGCACATTAAATCCTTTTACTTAATGGAAAAATATTATCTTGCTATCAAGTGTTTCCTTTATATTATGCCCTTAGACTCCTTAGTAATAAGTCAGTCTGTGAATGGACAATTTCTACAGCCACCACCAGAAGTAATTCTGATAGTTCATCTGATCCTTTCATTTTACACACACGCTTTTACAGAGGTGACTTATGTCATATCAACTCAGTTCACTAGGAAATAGTCTGAATCCATCAAACTGTTTCTCCCAGGTAATTTAAAAGCTGACAAGGTCAATTCTGATGAGATCAGATTTCATGTTTGCATTCAGGGATGAAGGATTCTAGTACTCTGTCCTCTTAAAACTGACTGAGGCTTCCATGTTCTCCTCAAACTTTGTGTATTCCTGTATACATGGGAAGGCAGAATGAACCTGTAGCAATGAAGAATGCTAGCTCTTGAGTCAGGCCAACCTGGGCTTAGGCCCTGGATCTACTGCTTATTAACTATCTGATGCTGCCCTCTCTGAAGCCAGTTTCCTCATGAATAAAATGACGATAACAATAACATTTATCCTCTGAGGTAACTAAAGTCCTGCCTGTGGCTCTAAAATAGTTTTAAAGGAGATGACTGATCTAATATTAATTCCCTGAACTTCCTTCTTTCTTAAAATGTTCTAAATGCCCAAGTTAAAAAGTGTGACTAGATCATGAAGTGAGAGAATGTCTCTGAAGTGGGTTTTAGCTGATAATATTCCTTCAACACATAATGCTTTGGATATTAACTCAGGTGTTAATAAGAGCTATTTTATTTTTCAGGAAAGAATAAGCACATCTGGCAGAACACTGCTGAAAGAAATCCTGAGGTCTGGCTCTTTAGCAGTGAGGCACAAAGAGTAGGGGTAACTGAAGCAAAGACAAAGCCAATGTTAAGAGGAATAAGATGAGAAGAATGAAGGCACTAAGGACTCAAGCAGACAGAGACTGCAGTCAGACATCCATTTCACAAGCTAAACCATACAGCAACTTTATTAATGCATCACAGCGGAGCTGATATGAGGCAATGTCCCACAGAAAGGATGAAGAGAAGTTGTCAGAAGACAACCAAGATGTGAGGGGAGGGGAAGTGAGAGGCACACCGCTGCTACATTATTAATACTTAATACAAGAGGAGAAGGGTTACATACAGTGCAACCTTTAAGTCTGGGGTAGAGGTAGATATTGGTCTAGGAGTTCATCAGTAGCTATGTCAGTAGACATTCAAATAAGATGGTGGCCACTCAGAAAATGTCAAAGAGTTCTGGACTCAAGTTCTCAAAGAGGAATCTACTTTAAATAGTATGCCATTTTGGGTATCTGGCTCCTAGTGACTCCAATTCCAGGCCGCCACCTTCTACTTAGCTTCTTCCTGCCACCATCAATAGCAATAAAGTCTTTATCCTTTCTCCTTAATGCCCACCCCCCTTAATTCTGCATGGATTCCAATATTCTTTTCCCCCTATCAGTGCTACTTCTATTCACACGAATTAGATCCTTCTACAGAATCAGCACTCTTCTTCAAGAAATAAAAGCTTTGACAGTGTTCACACCAAAAAGTTGGTGTCTCAGGCTGCATACATCTGGAAACCTGGTGAAAACTGATGGATGGGTAGAAAAAACCTGGAAAGCACCTTCAAAGCAAAAGGCAAATCATTTATAAATAACTTCTATAAATGGATAAGAAAAATACTAAGAACCCAAAAGATACTTGGGCAAAGTTCAGAAAACAATTCTTCAAAGAAGAATTTTAAATTTTAAACAATTTTTAAAAAAGAAAAAAAATTTAACTTTACTACTAATTGAAGAAATATAAATAAAGTACAGTGAAATGCTATTATTTACGTATCATATATGTCATGATCTGTATTAAAAAAAAAAAGAAAAAGAAAACGAATATTCCTCAGTATTTGGAATAGTGTGGTAAAAGGAATAGTTTCATATTCTACTGGAGAAAATTTAAATGACTAAAACCTTTCTAGAAAGCAATCTTAAAACTCTGTAGATATAATTCAGTAATTCCACTTTTAGTAATCCTAGTTTAAAGAAATAACTCTAAACAGAAATTCAGACAATTTATGTAAGACTCATGCCACTTGCTTGTTTTTAAATGTTTATTATTTTTGAGAGAGAGAGAGAGAGAGAGACACACACACACACACAGAATGCGAGTGGGGGTGAGCAGAGAGGGAGACACAGAATCCAAAGCAGGCTCCAGACTCTGAGCTGTCAGCACAGAGCCCAACATGGAGCTCAAACTCACATGCCGCGACATCATGACCTAAGCAGAAGTCGGATGCTCAACTAACTGAGCTACCCAGGTGCCCCACTTGCTTGTTTGACTAAAAGATTTTATTTTGGGGGACACCTGGGTGGCTCAGTTGGTTAAGTGTCTGGTTCTTGGTTTCAGCTAATGTGATGCTCTCACAGTTTGTGAGTTCAAGCCCCGCGTCAGGCTCTGTGTTGATGGCACAGAGCCTGCTTAGGATTCTCTCTCTCCCTCTCTCTCTCTCTGCCCCTTCCCAACTCATACTCTCTTCCTCTCTCTCAAGTAAATAAACTTTAAAAAAAAAAAAAAAAAGATTTTATTTTTCTCTACACCCAACATAGGGCTTCAACTCACATTCCCAAGATCAAGAGTCACATGCTCTGTCAACTGAGCCAGCCAGGTGCCCCAAGGCTTGTGCTATTTTGGACGTGTATCTTTAATAGAAGGAAAAAAAAATGGTAAAAAACCTAAGCCTAATATTAAGGGAACCCTTAAAAAGAATCTGCTCTTTTTCTCACCAATCAGAAATTAACCCCCTTCTATTGTATGAGTGGTTAGTGCCTTTATTTTAGTTCTTCAAATGATTTGTGTCATAGTTATGCCCAAGTCTATTTGCCCCACTAGACTGTGTGAATTCCCTGAATATAAATTTGAGGTCCCGGTCAGCTCTGTATCATATCCCTTTACTACCTCTTGAGGACCCCCAGGACCTAGTGCAACACTTCATTAAACAGTAGAAAACAAAATTTTTTGTTAAGGTGAATCACTGTACAAAGCAAATTAATCAACGACTTCAAAGACAGTATAATTTTATACATAAAGGTAAACACACATACATAAAAGACATGAACACCAGATATATACCTGGCCTAATTCTACCACAATTTGGAATAAGCTTAATTCCACAAGATTATAGGAATATTAGACTATATAGAATAATAGGAGTGTTAGACTGCAACAGTAAAAATCTATAGCCATGCCCCTTTATCCCCTCCTTCCTGGAACACAGATGTGAGGTCTAAAGATACAAAAGTCACCTTGAGACCATGAATCAAGAAGTCACAAATTAGTGTGCCTGGGTGGCTCAGTCAGTTAAGCATCTGACTTCAGCTCAGGTCAGGATCTTGTGGTTTGTGGGTTCAAGCCCCGCATCGGGCTTTGTGCTGAAGCTCAGAGCCTGGAGCCTGCTTTGGATTCTGTGTCTCCCTGTCTCTCTGCCCCTCCCCTGCTTGCACTCTGTCTTTCTCTCTCTCTCAAAAATAAATAAACATTAAAAAAATTATAAAAAAAAAAAAAAAAGGAAGCCACAAGTCAAGGACTGTAGAAGCAAAAGAGAAAAGTCTAAATTTTCATTACATCACTGAGCCATTGCCTCACTCTAGATCCTTGTTATATGAGAAAAAGAAACCCTACATATTAAACCTATTGTTAATGGTGTTTTCTGTTACTGTGACTTATAGATTTTTCTGACAGTTACTAACAGGGTTTTGTTACTTGTTCTGACTTAAGAACGATGCATACCCTCTTACTTGGTTACAGTGACTAGTCCAGGAATGGTCACTTAAATCAAATAAAGACTAATCAAAAGTCTTTTGCTAGACTGATCTATGGTTTCAGGAGAAAGAACTCCTTTCCAATAAAGGTGAAAAGTCTACAGCTGCTGGCAGACATTCTGTTTGCCCTTGAAAAGCCTACTGAAAACAGACCAGTAGAGTCAAAAGATGGAGATCTCATCTGAGCTCTTAGATCGAGGTCTGTCTGAAACCTACACCAGACTTCCCAATTACCATGCAAACTAACTTGTTTTTTGCTTAAGTTACTTGAATTGTATTTTCAACACTTGCATCCCAAAGAGTCCTATATACTATAGTGTGAAGTAAACACACAAAAAAATTCTTTTACAAGTAGAAAAAACTCTACCCCATTTTAACCCACATAATTCAAGTTACATTTGTCATTCTACAATTGCCTACTATTTCCTTTTATATTGCCCATACTACAACCACATTGAATCACTTGCTCTTTCCTGTATACTGTTCATACTTTTCTATTTATGTGATCTTGCCTACTGTTCTTTTACATTAATGCCCTTCCATCTCAATCTCTAATCACATTTCCTCTGAAACACCACAGACTTTAAGTCCATTAGTAATTGTGACCTTGTGTTACAGTTATTCATGTTCATGCTTTATCTGCCCAACTGTACTATAATATCTCAGTATGTTTGGATTTGTAGATCTCCCCACAAGCCAGTCTGTCTCCAAAATCCATGTTATTTCTACTAAAACTGTGCTATTTCCCAATTGTTAACACCTCAGTAGTTAGGTGTCAATAGTAATATAGTTAATCTACTTTTCCTAGGTACCACAAAAACCATATTGATACAAGAGTGAAGAGTAAATGGGGTACAAATTACATTCAGGTAGGCAAATTCAGGTATATAAAAAAGAAAAAGTCAAACTTTATCTAATTAAAAAAAGCTTTTCGGGGCACATGGGTGGCTCACTCAGTTGAGCATCTGACTCTTGATTTCAGCTCAGGTCATGATCTCACAGTTCCTGAGTTTGAGCCCCACATCGGGCTCTGTACTGACAGCACAGAGCCTGCTTGGGATATTCTCTCTCTCCCTCTCTCTGTAACCCTCCCCTGCTCATGCCCGCTCTTTCTCTCTCAAAATAAATAAACATTTTTAAATTTTTTAATAGAAAATAAAAAAAGTTCTTCATTAGAGATGTTCAGGTCTTATGATTTCTGCTAAGCCACCCAAGTTAAGCCTAATTTTAGGCCTCAGTCCTCTGTTAGCTCTGAGGCAAGTTTATAGCAAGGAATCTCACCTACGCTCACCCACTTACTCACTATTATTTTTCGAGGAGACATCCATGAAAAGAAAATCCACTCCTGACAGTATCCTGACTCTAAGCCACACCTCTGTCTCCAGGCCCAAAGAATACACAGTTAATGCCTTCAGCTTCCCTAACTCTCCCACCATCTATTTCTTACTAGCTTATTCTTAACACCTTACAATTTTCCCTGCCTTTCATCTTCCCCTCTACCTGGCTTATGGACTATTCTTTAGGTATTGGCACACAGAAACAGACTTCAGAGAGACTACACAGACAAGAGTAATACTCAAAACAGCAACCACTATTTACTGAACACTTATTACATGCTAAACACAGTGCTAGGTACTTTGTAAAGTGTCTCTGATTCTCATGACAATCCTAATGATGTCAGACTAATTTTATAAACAAGACATCTGATCCTCAAAAGGGTAAGGTCATTTGTCAAATATCATCCAGCTGACAAGTATTAACAGTGGACATTTAAATTCAGATCTGCCTAGTTCCAAAGCCCATGTTTCTCCCACTCTATCATATTGCCAAAAATAAAATTTTGGCTATCCTCCCAGCTTCCACTCTTGTCCCCCACCTCAACAATCCATACATACAGCAACCAGGTGATCCTTTACTCAAATATTAATTCATTTTTTTTGCTCAAATCCCTCCAAAGGCTCCTCCTTTGCTCCAATTAAAAGCCAAAGTCCTTCCTATGGCCTAAGAACCCTATGTGATCTTTCCACTTGTCCCCTCCCCAATTACCTCTCTAATTTCACTGTTTATCTTTCCCTCACTAACTCCACTCCAGCCACACTGGCTTGTCATTCTCTCATACACACCAAGCCTGTTCACAACCAAAAGTCTTCGTACTTACTGTTCCTTCTGCCTGTAACACACTCTCCTCTCCACCTCGAAATCCCTCATTTCCTTTAGATCTCTGCTCAGATGTCACCTCCTTGATGGGACCTTCCCTACCACCTATTCTAAATTGCTACCCCTTGACCTCAGTATTCTCCATTCTCTTCCTCTGCTTCCTCTTTTTCTCCAAAATACTTATCACCACTTAACATACTGGATGTTTACTTATTTACTGTCAGTATCCCACTGCTAAAATATAAGCTCCATGAGAACAGAGACTTTGTATATTCTGTTCACTGTATCTGGTATATAGCAGTTGCTTAATAAATATTTACTAGGTAAATGGAGAGCTTTATTCTTCCTAAATGTTTTAATAAAAATGGTCTCAAACACATTTTCCAGAAAGCAAATACAAAAGCAACCTATCTTTGTTAGTCTAGATTAATTTAACAAATCTTCTCCCCTCAAACAATGCCTTTAAAGAACACTCCTTCTAGTTTTTCCAAACTTGTAGTAGCCATGTCATTGAGCAACAAACTGAGCAGACTGAGCCAACTTACTCAGAGTGTAGTATTATAATCAAATAAAACTTACAGCAAAGTTAATCAGACACATATTTAATGATATGCATAATTGTTATTGTGCTGCACGGTAACTAGGCATAAATGGTAGACACTTCATGTAAATGACTCTAATTACTATTTTTTTTACACAGCCAAACCAAGCATGTCTGGGATCAGATTTAGGGGAAAACAGGAAGGAGGGGAGAGCTGAATACTTAATTCTGGGAGATAAGTCCTCTCTATTATTCCATCCCCTTAGGCATTGGGCGAATGGTCTCCCAGCCTGGGTTATGTGTTTTCAAGAGTAACTCTTTCCCTTCCACGGCAGGAGAGGGGCTCCCTTTTACCAAAAGCTGGGCTGAGGGCCTGGCCTCTGTCTCCAGTCATAAAATGTTGAGAGGAACCAAAACAATCACTACTATCTCTGGCAAGGAAAACAGGGGCAGGCAAGATGGTGAAAAAAAAAAAAAAAGAAAGAAAAAAAAGCAAACAGACAGCAAAGTTATTGAGGACGTATGATATGCCAGGCACATGGCACAGTAGCAGGTGCTTTGCATAATTCCCCTAATTACTTTTCCATCCCACCTATATCCCCAAACTCTGTTCTTAAGACACAGGAATAAATCAAGAGTGGAATAGTTCCAGTGGGGACTCCATGCTGCAAATTCTCTTATAGGGTCAGAGAGAGTAATTTAGGTTAGCAAGTTAACACTACTAGGAAGACTAAGTGGAAGCTGTTGTCTAGTGGCTGTTTCCCTTGCTTCCTTTTTTTTTTTTTTTTTTAATGTTTGTTTATTTTTAAGAAAGAGACAGGGAGACAGAGGATCTGAAGCAGGCTCAGAAGCAGGCTCTGCACTCTCAGTGCAGAGCATGATATGGGGCTCAAACTCATGCACTACAAGATCATGACCTGAGCAGAAGTTGGACGCTTAACTGACTGAGCCACCCAGGCACCCCTCTTTCGCCTGCTTCCTTCTCTTATCTAACCTATAGGAAGATAAAGGGTCCCCTACTTTCCCATGGGTTTATCCAAACCTATTAGCCTTCCTAGCCCAGGTTAAACCAACCCTCTTTCTGAGATTTCATCCCTATTCACTGCAGCTCTCCATATTCCTATTGCACTTACAGTCAGAATCATTCATGTAGGGGTGCCTGGGTGGCTCATTCAATTAAGCGTCCAACTTCAGCTCAAGTCATGATCTCACAGTTCATGAGTTCAAGCCCTGCAACGGGCTCACTGCTGTTAGCCCAGAGCCTGCTTCATACCCTCTGTCCACCTCTCTCTCTGCCCCTCTCCTACTTGCTCTCTCTCTCTCTCTCTCTCAAAAATAAATAAACTTTAAAAAAAAAATCACTCATACAGGTACATCATCATTCGCTTTATGTCATCTTGTAATTAATTTCTTAGGTTAATATTTATCTCCCCAATGACACTGCAAGCTCCTTAATGGCAGAAATGTCTCAAACTTCTTTAGTAACCCATGTTAAGTTCTAGCACCATTTAAAAAAAAAAAAAGTTCCGGGGCACCAGGATGGCTCAGTCAGTTGAGCGTCCGACTTCAGCTCAGGTCATGATCTCTCAGTCTGTGAGTTCAAGCCCCGGGTCAGCCTCTGTGCTGACAGCTCAGAGCCTGGAGCCTGTTTCAGATTCTGTGTCTCCCCATCTTTCTGCCCCTCCCCCTGTCTCTCTCTCTCTCCCTGTCAAAAATAAACATTAAAAAAAATTTTTTTTTAATAAAAAAAACAACCAAGCATAAATATTTCAATGAAATGAAGTTAAGGAAATAGGGGCTAGAAAGTAATCAAATTTCTCACTGTAGGTACACAAGCTGGTGTTGATATTTACAGTATTCTACATTTCTCTTTATTATACTCCTCAGCTAATTTTTAAAACAAATTTCCCTTGAAAAAGAAAGTGTTACTGTTATTCAGGATATAGCAGACATCTTTAAATGGATATCTGAGACAGCTGGATCAGGGCTAAAAGACATACAGTGCCAATAACATACATACTTCCAATTTACCAGAAAACACACATATATCTACATCTGAAAGAGTGCTCAAAACCAGAGTGTAAATCCCACTGAGCAGCATTCGACAGGGTCACTGACACTCGTCCCAGGGGAATAAAGAAAACCTGAAAGGATTTCCCTGAATGAACGACAATGCAAGTCTCAGTCTCCTTTGCCCACCTGATGGTGTCAGCTTCTCAACAAGTTCAATGACAACAACCTGGTTCTGGTGGTATAAGTTGTCGTTCAGAAAACTTAAAAACAATGCTGAACTCATTTCAACAGTAAGATGAATTGTGAATTGCCCCACTAAACTCTAGTAAGGAAGAACAAGCTAAAAAGCAAGTATCATATAGCTGAAAGATGTCTTTGGACAGTAATGAATACCAAAGCCTGCTGTTTAAGCACAGACTATCAGAGTTCAGTCTGGGAGGTGTCAGCAAGAGCTACTTTATACTACCCTTTACCTAACAGCTCTGACCATAAAGTTATTTTTTCTACAGCTCAAGGTACAATCAGCTTCTCAAACTCATTTATCTCTGGACCTCAATGCTGTGTAGGTTGTTGACTCAGATAATTAATACCAGCTGGATAAGCATGTTTGGTGAGATGTGCAAGATAGTTTCTTCCTTCTCCGGTCACCAGATGTCCAACCCCAGAGTTCTTTCAGTCACTGGAACTCTCTGCTAAAAAAATCAGACTGAAGAGCTCTGTCAAATTAAAATTGCATCTAAAGCCCTAGTCCTTCAGTGTTCTACTAGAAGGTGATGATGATCAAATGTAGGTCTTCAACTTTTACTACATTTAAAAGATGACCATGCTATTATAATGATGCTTAAAAATGATGACAAAATCTCAAACCCAGTAATTCTACCAAGAATAGTAACAGCCAACTAAAAGTTCTTAAGTACTGGGGTGCCTGGGTGGCTCAACTGGTTAAGCATCTGACTTTGGCTCAGGTCACAATCTCGCAGTTTTTGGGTTCAGACCCTGTGTCGGGCTCTGTGCTGGCACCTTGGAGCCTGGAGCCTGCTTCAGATTCTGTGTCTCCCTCTCTCTCTCTGCCATTCCTCTACTTGTGCTCTCTCTCAAAAATAAACAAACATTAAAAAAAATTGTTTTTAAGTTCTTAAGTTCTTACTCAATGTGCTAGGAATTGTACTATGCACTTTCCCTAAGATATCTCATTTAACCTTTAAAAAAATAAAAAAGGTCATTACTGTTAATTTGAAAGCTGCATAAAAGGAAGGTAGGAAATCAGCACAGAATCACACACTGCTAAGTGACAAAGATGGGATTCAATCTCAAAATAACTAGACTCTAGAGCCCATCTTTTTTTACTATCACCCGACCTAGTGATATACATCCTTGGGAAATAACCCCAAAATACAGCAACAACTTCATGCATAATAGGCTCAACAACATGGTGACCTGAATCATGCTAAATGCATAACAGTTAAGTAAATGGAGGCAATTCAGATCACGGAATATTTAGCATTAAAAATATTTTTACAGGCACCTGGGTGGTTCAGTCAGTTAAGCATCCGACTTCAGCTCAGGTCATGATTTCATGGTCTGCGAGTTTGAGCCCCTCTTTGGGATCTCTGCTGTCAGCACAGAGCCTACTTCAGATTCTCTGTCCCCTTCTCTCTGTCCCTCCCCCACTCACATGTGCTCGCTGTCTCTCAAAGATAAATATGCATTAAAAATTTATAGATTTTTTTCTTTCAACAACCAGACCAAAACACACCTAGAGTCTGGCATCCTTTTATTTTTTGTGTTATTTTTAATTTTTATTTTATTATTTTTTATTTTATTAATTTTCTTCCTCCAAAATGATGAAACGAAGGAATTCACCCCAAAAGAAAGAACAGGAAGAAATGACAGTCAGGAACTTAATCAACACAGATACAACCAAGATGTCTGAACCAGAATTTAGAATCACGATAATAATACTAGCTGGGGTTGAAAAAAGCACAGAATCCTTTTCTGCAGAGATAAAAGAAGTAAAATCTAGTTAGGATGAAATTAAAAATGCTATAACTGAGATGCAATCTCAAATGGCTGCCACGGTGGCAAGGATGGATGAAGCAGAGCAGCAAATCAGCAATGCAGAGGACAAACTTATGGAGAATAATGAAGCAGAAAAAAAGAGGGAGAGTAAGGTAAAAGAGTACAATATAAGAATTAGAGAATTCAGTGACTCATTAAAAAAGAATAACATCAGAATCATAGGGATCCCAGAAGATGAAGAGAGAGACAAAGGGGTAGAAGGTTTTTGTGAGCAAATCATAGCAGAAAACTTTCCTAACCAGGGGAAAGACACAGACATCAAAATCCAGGAAGCACAGAGAACTCCCATTGGATTCAACAAAAACCGACCATCAACAAGGCCTATCACAGTCAAATTCACAAAATACTCAGGCAAGGAAAGAATCATAAGAGTAGCAAGGGAAAAGAAGTCCTTAACCTACAAAGGAAGACAGATCAGGTTTGCAGCAGACCTATCCACAGAAACTTGGCAGCCCAGAAAGGAGTGGCAGGATATATTCAATGTGCTGAATCGGAAAAATATGCAGCCAAGAATTCTTTATCCAGCAAGGCTGTCATTCAAAACAGAGGGAGAGATAAAAAGTTTCCCAGACAAACAAAAACTAAGAAGTTCATGACCACTAAACCAGCCCTGCCAGAAATTTTAAGGGGGACTCTCTGAGGGGAGAAAAGATGAAACAAAACAAAAAATACCAAAAGCAACAAAGACTAGAAAGGACAAGAGAACACCACCAGAAACTCCAACTCTACAGGCAACACAATGGTAATAAATTCGTATCTTTAAGTACTCACTCTAAATGTCAACTGACTAAATGTTCCAATCAAAAGACATAGGGTAACAGAATGGATAAGAAAACAAGATCCATCTATATGCTATTTACAAGAGACCCATTTTACACTTAAAGACACCTTCAGATTGAAAGTAAGGGGATGGAGAACCATCTATCATGCTAATGGTTGCAAAAGAAAGCTGGAGCAGCCATACTTATATCAGACAATCTAGATTTTAAAATAAAGACAGTAACAAGAGATGAAGAAGGGCATTATATCATAATTAAGGGGTTTATCCAACAAGATCTAACAATTCTAAACATTTATGCCCCAAATGTGAGAGCACCCAAATATATAAATTAATCACAAACATACAGAAAAACTCATTGATAATAATACCATAAATAATATGGGACTTCAAGACCCCACTTACAACAATGGACAGATCATCTAAACAGAAAATCAACAAGGAAACAAAGGCTTTGCAGGATACACCGGACTGGATGGACTTAACAGATATATTCTACCAAACTTTTAAAGAGAGTTAACACCTATTCTTTTGAAGCTGTTCCAAAAAATAGAAATGGAAGGAAAACTTCCAAACTCATTCTATAAGGCCAGCATTACCTTGATTCCAAAACCCAGACAAAGACCTCACTAAAAAAGAGAACTACAGACCAGTTTCCCTGACGAACATGGATACAAAAATCCTCAACAAGATACACTAGCCAATGGGTTCCAACAATACACTAAAAGAATTATTCACCATGACCAAGTGGGATTTATACCTGGGATATAGGGCTGGTTCAATATGCACAAAACAATCAATGGGATACATCACATCAATAAAAGAAAGGACAAGAACCACATGATCCTATCAATAGATGCAGAGAAAGCATCTGACAAAACACAGCATCCTTTCTTGATAAAAGCCTTCTAGGGACAGAAAGATCATATCTCAATCATAAAAGCCATATATGAAAGACCCACCGCTAATATCATCCTCAATGGGGGAAAACTGAGAGCTTTCTCCCTAAGGTCAGGAACACAACAGGGATGTCCACTCTCACCACTGTTATTCATTCAACATAGCGTTGGAAGTCCTAGCCTCAGTAATCAGACAACATAAAAGAGTAAAAGGCATCCAAATTGGCAAGGAGGAAGCCAAACTTTCACTCTTCACAGATGACATGATACTCTATATGGAAAACCCAAAAGATTCTACCAAAAACTGCTAGAACTGATCCATGAATTCAGCAAAGTCGCAGGATATAAAATCAATGCACAGAGATTGGTTGCATTTCTATACACCACTAATAAAGCAACAGAAAGAGAAATCAAAGAACCAATCCCATTTACAATTGCACCAAAACCATAAAATACCTAGGAATAAACCTAACCAAAGAGGTGAAAAATCTATACACTGAAAACTATAGAAAGGTTAAGAAAGAAATTGAAGAAGACACAAAAAAATGGAAAAATATTCCATGCTCATGGACTGGAAGAACAAATATTGTTAAAATGTCAATACTGCCCAAAGCAATCTACATATTCAATGTAATCTCTATCAAAATAGCACCAGCATTCTTCACAGAGCTAGAACAAACAATCCTAAAATGTGTATGGAACCAGAAAAGACCCTGGATAGCCAAAGTAATGTTGAAAAAGAAAACCAGAGCTGGAGGTATCACCATCCTGGACTTCAAGATGTATAACAAAGCTGTAATCATCAAAACAGTACGATACTGGCACAAAAACAGACACATAGATCAATAGAACAGAAGACAGAACCCAAAAATGGACCCACAAATGTATGGCCAACTATCTTTGACAAAGCAGGAAAGAATATCCAGTGGAATAAAGACAGTCTCTTCAGCAAATGGGTGTTGGGAAAACTGGACAGCAAAATGTAGATAAATGAACCTGGACCACTGTCTTATACCATATACAAAAATAAACTCAAAATGGATGAAAGATCTAAATGTAAGACAGGAAGCCATCATAATCCTTGAGGAAAAAGCAGGCAAAAACCTCTTTGACCTTGGCTGCAGCAACTTCTTACTCAACACATCTCCAAAGGCAAGGGAAACCAAAACAAAAATGAACTATTGGGACCTCGTCAAAATAAAAAGTTTCTGCACAGCGAAGGAAACAATCAGCAAAACTAAAAGGCAACCGACAGAATGGGAGAAGATATTTGCAAATGACATATCAGATAAAGGGTTAGTATCCAAAATCTATAAAGAATTTAGCATACTCAACACCCAAAAAACAATCCAGTGAAGAAATGGGCAAAAGACATGAATAGACACTTTTCCAAAGAAGACATCCAGATGGCCAACCAACACATGAAATGATGCTTAACGTCACTCATCATCAGGGAAATACAAATCAAAACCACAATGAGATACCACCTCACACCAGTCAGAATGGCTAAAATTAACAACTCAAGCAACAAGAGATGTTGGTGAGGGTGCAGAGAAAGGAGATCCCTTTTGCACTGCTGGTGGGAATGCAAACTGGTGCAGCCACTCTGGAAAACAGTATGGAGGTTCCTCAAAAAGTTAAAAATAGAACTACTCTACGACCCAGCAACTGTACTAGGTATTTATCCAAGGGATACAGGCGTGTTGAAGGGACACATGCACCTCGATGTTTATAGCGGCACTATCGACAGTAGCCAAAGTGTGGAAAGAGTTCAAATGTCCATCAACACATGAATGGATAAAGATGAGGTGTGTGTGTGTATGTGTGTATATATATATATATATATATACACACACACATACACACACACACACACACATACAATGGAGTATTATTTGGCAATCAAAAAGAGTGAAATCTTGCCATTTGCAATTACGTGGATGGAACTAGAGGATATTATGCTAAGCAAAATTAGAGGAAGACAAATAGCATATGATTTCGCTCATATGTGGAATTTTTTTTTTTTCAACGTTTTTATTTATGGGACAGACAGAGACAGAGCATGAACGGGGGAGGGGCAGAGAGAGAGGGAGACACAGAATCGGAAACAGGCTCCAGGCTCCGAGCCATCAGCCCAGAGCCTGACGCGGGGCTCGAACTCACGGACCGTGAGATCGTGACCTGGCTGAAGTCGGACGCCCAACCGACTGCGCCACCCAGGCGCCCCTCATATGTGGAATTTAAGACACAAAAAAGATGAACATAAGGGAAGGGAAGCAAAAATGATATAAAAACAAGGAGGGGGACAAAACATAAGAGACTCTTAAGTACAGAGAACAAACTGAGGGTTGTTGAAGTGGTTGTGGGTGGGGGGACGGGCTAAATGGGTAAGGGGCATTAAGGATTACACTTGTTGGGATGAGCACTGGGTGTTATACATAGGGGATGAATCACTGGAATCTACTCCTAAAATCATTATTGCACTATATGCTAACTAACTTGGATGTAAATAAGTAAACAAATAAATTAGTTAAGTTAAAAAATATATATATATACACATATATACATATATATACACATGTAACTTTAGTGACACGGGGGAAATTTTATGCTAGTAAGTAGAAAAAGCAAAACAGAAAATTTTACAGATGGTGAGATGTCCACTATATAAAAAGCATATCTGTACATGGAAAGATCTAAATTTACTGCTAAATAAAAAAAGGCAAGTTATAGAATAATATATATACTATAGCATGGTCCCATTTATGTAAGTAGTATGTGACTCATTTTAAGTATTTAATAAATATGGGGCACCTGGGTGGCTCAGTCGGTTAAGCTTCCAACTTCAGCTCAGGTCATGATCTTGTGATTCATGAGTTCGAGCCCCACCTCAGGCTCTGTACTGACAGCTCAGGGCCTGGAGCCTGCTTTGGATTCCGTATCTCCCTCTCTCTCTGCCCCTCCCCTGTTCACACTCTGTCTCTCAAAAATGAATAAACATTAAAAAAAAAGTTTTAACAAATAAATATAAACAATTATTATTACAATGAACATGTACTACTTTATAATCAGAAAAATCTACAAATTTATTTAATTATAAGTTTATAAGTTTAGGTACTTCCTTACATAATAAATAAAAAGTGTGTTATATCGGAAAAATTAAATAACATGTGCCTTTCTTTCCTGGAATTCCTACCTTATAAAATACTTCACAATTATACAATTTCAGACTAAATACTTCCATGTTATGGGAATCAAGTGGGACTAAGAAGTGCAACACGCTTAAGGAAAGGCAGGATTGGGGATGGTAATGGACTGTGATCAACAAGCAGATTCTCTTGGTCAATATCTCACACTGCACCAAAACTAAGGTTTTTGATGTAGTCTTCAAGAGGTAACCAACGGTTCCAAGGTGATACAGCAGAGACATATAGCACATGAACAGAAATGGGGGATACTTTTTGGCTTCTGTTTTTAGTTAGAATTTCTACACACATAAATAAACCCCACAAGGGATTTATTTTGAATAAAAAAAAAAACAACAGGCAACTCTTATAACATTGTGTAAATTACACTCCAATTTTGAAAAAAAACAGGCAACCCTAGAACTTAATTCCTCAAGCTCCATGGAATCTCAATATTTGAAATAAAAGATGAAATGGAAGGTCCACAGCATCACACTGATTTTTGGCCCACCTATACCAAGATGAAAGATTTTTTCCCTCCCTTTCTCCTAAGTATGTGCAACAAAAGAGCATACCTGCCAAAGAAATAAAGAACAGATATGGGAAAGAGAAAAAGACAAACCCAACAACTTTAACTTTGAGGAAGAGTGGTCTGTTTTTCCTGTACTGTATTATAGAGGATTACAAAACTATCATGCAAAGAAAAGTTTGATAAATCCTGGTAAGTCTTACCTGTACTTGGCCCTATTCCATTGCAGTACATGGCATGTCGCTCAATCTTTGTGGGTGGAAAGTCTTGGTCACATAGTGGGCAGGACACCTGGGTACTGGATGAGACAGTAGAAATAGCTATTTCCTTCTCAGCATTTTCCCTGTTATCAACCTGAAGAAAATAACAAATGGCAACTATAATAACTTTACTTTATAATACATCTTTTCCTTCAAAGAACTGCAAGAGAGTCCATCCCATATTTCATTTACTTTCTAAGAAAATACCAATCAGTTTGCCAAATTCAGGTCTGAAGATTGGGAGATACACTAATATAGTTAATACTTATTCAGTGCCTGCATACTATATGTTAAGCACTCTGCATGTAATACTCACTTAAGCCTCATAGCAATCTTACAAAGGTATTAACATCATCTTTCTTACACATGAAGAAAGCACTGTCCAAAAGAGTAAAGCAACTTGCCCAAAGTTAGAGAACAAATAAGAGGCAGAGCTGAAATTCAAATCAAGGACTATTTGGCTCCAAAATCTGAGGGCATTCTCTCTCTCATGCTCTTAAGTCAGTATGCTTATCAACAGCATCTCAAAGAAACTTTTTCAATGTCATAAAGAACTGTGAGCATTGCAAGTGACTTCAGACATAAGGAGTTAGGAAAGGAGAGTTCTAAGCAAAAGGAGCATAACTAAAATTTAAGAGCTAGGCCTCACCTTAGACCAGTAAGATATACCACCTCTTCTGTTTTATCTGTGACTTCTGGATCAAAAGTGGAAATAGAACTAAGACCCAAATATTTAAGAATGGTCAAATAAAAGTCATTAAGACAATTCTGCCAAAGCCATTCTTATACCTTCTCTCTCTTATTCCTGTCAGTGTTTTATAATCACCATTTTTCCTACAGTTGCCAGTGTCTCTGAGAGGCAGTTTTATTTTACCTTTACAGGTCAGATCCAAGAACTCTGCAGCGATTAATTCAACAGTATGCGTGAGCACTGCAGCACTACTGCCTAACACTTGCTTCAAAGGACAGCATGTCCTAACCAATCAATGTGAAACTGTCCTGCATAGCCAGCCACTGCTTCCACTTAAGAGCAAGGAACACCTGGGATGTTATTATGCCTTACTATGGGAAAAAAAATAAACCCTCTTCTAGTACAAGGACCAAAACTGCAACAGGTAGATAATTTGAGCTCCGAGGCAACTGGGTTTTTGTTTTGTTTTGTTTTGTTTTGATTTGATTTAGGCCACCCTTAAAATCTACTGCCTGTGAATGAGATCCAACAGAGGGAAACAGGCCATCTAAATACCAAGTCAAACAGTTTCTACAATTGCCAGAAAATGTTGTTTTCAACACACCTGCCTTTTACTTGAAAAGACATACTGTGAAAGGGTGAAAAAAGAAACAAGAAAAAGAACTAACAGTGGTTGAGTTCATATTCTATACTAGGCCTGGGCAAGGATTTTCCATACCTGTCTCTCACAACCCAACTGGCAGAGGTATCACTAGCTCCAGGATTACAGAAGAGGAAATTGAGATTTGTTTGAAAGATAAAGTAACCTGCTTGCTGATCACAAAGTTAGGAAGTGGCCAATCTAGACTTGAACCCAGGCTTGTGTGGCATCAAAACTTTAGTATTTCCATTATACCATATTTTGGCAAAAGCAAAAAAGCATCCCCTCTACTTTGTTTCTGGAAGCTGACCCTGCCAACTATTGGGAGATGATCTGGTTCTATTATTCTTCTCTAAAAGGTGGGGAGAACCAACTGTGTCTGGAAGTTCTGGATGTCATTTATTCCAAGCTTAGTCACTTAGCTTCTCAGAAACCCAGGTTCCTCTGTTCATAAATCTTACACTGAAAAGTTGTCTTATGCATGCAAAGCCATTTGAACAGAAGGGAGAAAAATCAATATACCCTAAAACTTGCAAGTAGTTTTGAGTTACTCAAAGTTAATGGCAATTGAGTAGTTACTTGGCATTCTAAAGTTCACTAAGCACAGAAATGTTATATGACATGAATGTCACTGGTGCTCACACCCAGCACTAACACTCCTTTGTATTCATCACCAGCTCTGTAAAATGCACAGAATGTACCTTCAACTATTAATGTATTCAAGAAGGAGTAGTCTATTATTGTCTTATTGTGAATACAATACCATTTCCAATCACATTCATAGGCAACCCAGAAGGTTTCTGAACATTTTTATATAAAGGAAGATTTTTTTCAGCACCATTTAAAAGTTCTATTTAAATATTAACTACAATGGAGGAATCTCAAGAGGAAAACATATAAGCGAGGCAGGTTTTTATTAGGGCTGTGCAGTCAGGGATTCAGTCTCTGAAGAGCTGCCTCTACTCCTTTTAAAATACTACCCAGTCATTTCTCAAATAAGGTACTTGGACACTGAATCTTGATCACTTAAAGGTTAGCCCTTACCTTCTGGCCTCAAAAGAAATCTCACTTCAAGAAATGAACCAAGTGAAAATAAAAGTACGTCCTACAAGTCACCAACCCCCTCCCACTCCCCCATCCAGTTTATCTAAACAGAAAGCTGTTTAGTTAGATCTTTCCCCTCTTTCCATAGGACTCAACACAGCTTACTTAAAAACCAACTGACTACACCAACTGTTTGATGCTGAGTAACTTCTATTAACATTTCTGAGAAAAGACTATCTGAAACTCCAACCAAGGGGTTCTCTCAGGCAAGATATTCAGAAAATACTATTTCCAAAGGAACCTGACCACTGCAAGAAGTCAAATCAAGGATTACAGTTCTGCCGTGGTATTCCAAATAAATACTTTTGAGCAATTCTCTGTCATTAGTAAGTTAGTATCCCTGAACAGCCACAATATATTACAAAGCAGTAAAATAATAACTAGTTCCACATACATACTTCTACTTGTGCCAAATCTCTACTATGTGTTTTATATTCTTTATCTAATTTAATCTTCAGAGCAACCCAGTAAAATAGGTTCTTTTTTGTCTCCATTTTACATATGAAGAACTGAAATTCAAAAAAGCATTCTTCTTTTATGTTTCCCTAATGCCCTGGGCATCTCTATCATTACATTTGTCAGACCACATTAAAATTAACTATGTGTCTATCTCCTCCCTTACCACCAGGACCCTTTGAGAGAAGCGACTGTTTTTTTGTTGTTGTTGTTTTATCTTTGTATCTCAAGAGTCTAAAACAATGACTGGCACACAGTACACAAACTATAGTATCTGTCAAATATATGAAATGAATAAAACAATTAAGTCCAATGCTCAAAGCTCCTTGCACTACACCATACCACCTTCCAATAAACAAGAAATTTTAGGACAAATGAACCTCTACACAGATTCTAAGAGTAAGGGACCACACCCATTCTGATACTATCTTTGTGCTCATAAAATGTTCAGATTCTACCTTTCTAATAAGCAACTTGTAACTAGTAAATGATTGGAAAAAACTACAGTATCTCTAAGATTTTTTAATAGAAATTTCTAAGGCTATTTATAGACATCTATAGATACCAGCAAACAGCAACACCGAAAAGAGGACATCCGATGTAAGAAAGGCCATACACACACCTCTATCCATTTGATGTGTAGCAGTGCAGACTATAAATCCTAAATAGGGGTTGCGCTCTTTGCCCCAAAGAACAGTCTCCTTTGCAGTCACAGGTGGATAAGAAATCAGCCTTGATAAACAAAAGGACTGTAGGGCTTCTTCTGTAGTTAAAATGACTCTGTTAGTATCACTCTGTTCTCTATCCCTATTTACAAGGTTCTGGTCCCTCCCTGGGAAGCCATTTTGACATTCTCTAACAGGATCTGTCCTTAGGTCACTCTGTTGCAGAGATTGTCACCATCTTCCCTACCACCACTAGCATCAGGGAATCTTTGTCAGGTGTGACAGATCAGGTTGCAGGGAACCACACAGTGTGCATGATTCATGAAAGCAGAATTTCTACCCAGTTACCTGCAATGAAGAGACCAGGGAAGGGATCTACTTTCTATTGTAAAAGCTGTTTTCAAAAGACCTAGACTATAAAAAGGAGTAAGAGAATGAAACTTTTTTTTTTTTTTTAATGCTCAGGATAAGATAGCATACACAAATGTAACCAAAATATTTATCCATAGAAAAATTAGTTTAATTCTCAGGGTGCTTTTCAGAGCAACAGATTTTAAAGATTCTAAAATTTTTTAAATTCTTGGTAAATTACTTCATCAGACTCAATATGAAAAATATATACTGAAAATCTTAATTAGAAGTATGAACTTGTAGGGCATCTGGGTGGTTCAGTTGGTTGAGCATCCAACTCTTGATTTTGGCTCAGGTCATGATCCCAGGGTTGTGGGACTCACCCCCACATCAACCTTAACACTGAGTGCAGAGCCTGCTTAAGAGTCTCTCTCCCTCTCTCTCTCTCTCTCTCTCCTTCTGCCCCGCCCCCTGCCCCATTTATGTGCTAGCTCTCTCTCTCTAAAAATAATAATAGTAATAAAAGAAGGATGAACTTGTATCATTCATCTCTAGGGCTGATACCAGATATGTGAAGTTAGGAAATTTAATACAGCAAATAAAGATTTGCTTATTTTTTCATGCTGCTATCCTGATTTTGCATTTCTTTTTTCTTTTTAAAGTTTATTTATTCATTTTGAGAGAGAGAGAGAGAGAGAGAGCGTGAGCAGAACCCTGATGCAGGGCTCAAACTCACGAGCCATGAGGTCATGACCTGAGCCAAAATCAAAAGTCAGACACTTAACCGACTGAGCCACTCAGGTGCCCCCTGACTTTGCATTTCTGATCACATCTAGAAATGAGGGCTGAAAGTTACATCATAATATAAATACAGTGACTTTTTCTAAGATTGTTCATTTCTGTTACTTATCAGTAATTTAATAGAAATATCCCAGACTTTGGAGATAAATCGGTGTTTAAATTCTAGTTTTACCATTATTAACATTTTGAATATGAGCAAATGACTTAAACATTCTAAGCCTCTGTTTCCCCCATCTGTAATAGAAAATAATAAAGCATATTAAGAAATCAAGAAATGGTGACTACTCCTATTTTAAAACAGTGCTGAACTGAAGTGTAAGAATCTCCCTCTGACATAAGTATCCCCAAAACTACAACTTTCTGTCACCTAAATCTTTCCAGCCAAGTCAATGCTGCATCAGAGAGAGGACTAGCCAGAGAAAGAAAACACTAAGAAAAATTATACAGAATATTCACCTCCTTATCTGCCATTATTATTCTTACTTCATCCAGGATCTCTCTGCTACCTGAAGAGACTTCTTTTTCAAGGTCAAAAGTTTCAGAAGAACTTAGCTGTGTCTCTGTAATTTAAAAAGTTAAAAAGTCATTAATTTCCATTTTATATTTTCATACTTAAAAATTAACAAACACCTGGGGCGCCTGAGTGGCTCAGTCGGTTGGGCATCCGACTTCGGCTCAGGTCATGATCTCACGGTCCGTGAGTTCAAGCCCCGCGTCGGGCTCTGTGCTGACAGCTCAGAGCCCGGAGCCTGTTTCGGATTCTGTGTCTCCCTCTCTCTCTGACCCTCCCCCGTTCATGCTGTCTCTCCCTGTCTCAAAAATAAATAAACGTTAAAAAAAATTAAAAAAAAAAACCAAACACCTATTTCCCCTTAAGCTTAGGGTATAATACTGCAGTAGTAACACAGATCTAGTTTGTTTCTTCTTAAAGCTTTATTTTTATTTTTATTTTTTTTAACGTTTATTTATTTTTGAGACAGAGAGAGACAGAGCATGAACGGGGGAGGGTCAGAGAGAGGGAGACACAGAATCCGAAACAGGCTCCGGGCTCTGAGCTGTCAGCACAGAGCCCAACGCGGGGCTCAAACTCACGGACTGCGAGATCATGACCTGAGCCGAAGTCGGCCGCTTAACCGACTGAGCCACCCAGGCGCCCCTCTACTTAAAGCTTTATTGAGGCACAATTTACATAAAACAATTCACCAATTCTCAGTATACAGTTTGATGAGTTTTGGCAAATGTATACAATTTATACATGGTATCATTTATACCATGTAACCACCAAAATCAAGATATAAAGCATTTCTAAGCACCCAAAAAGTTCTTATGTACCCCTTTGCAGTGAATTCCCCACTGCTTGGCTCCTTGCAATCACCAATCTACTTTACAATCCTATAGTTTTCCCTTTTCTAGAATGTCACGTAAATGAAATCCTACAGTATGCCATCTTTTGTGTCTGACTTCTTTCATTTAGTATAATGTGTTTGAAAAGCATTCATTTTGTTACATATCAGTAGTTCATTCCGGTTTACTACTGAGTAGTAGTATTCTGCTGTATGGATGTATCACAATTTGTTTATCCATTCACCAGTTAATCCACCTGGCTTCTTTTCAGCATAGTTCTGTTTTTAAAATATATTTATTTTGACAGAAAACAAAAAATTGCCAATGTTAGTTCTAAGGTTAAAGGGATGATTAGAGAAGACAAAAATTGGGAGCAAAAACAGAAAAGACATTCTAGGCAAAAATATGCCTTTCTTTAATATATTTTTTAGGCAGCATCTATTTGTTCAACATTAACTCAACAAATATTTATGAACAACAAGTTCCAGGCACTGTACAGGCTATAAGCAACATGGAGATATAAGATGGTGTCCCTCATAGTCTAGTTCAGGAGTCAGCAAACTATAGCTCATGGGCCAAAATCAGCCAGCCTCCTGTTTTTGTAAATAAAGTTTTATTGGAACACAGCCACACACATTCTTCTTTGTATTTTATGGTTCTTTTTGTGCTAAAATGGTAGTACTGAGTAGTTTCAATGGCAGAGATGAGTAGTTTATCCCATAAGGCCTAAAATATCTCTCTAGTCTTTTGCAGAAAAAGTCTGCAACCTCTGGTGGAGACACTTATCACTTAATATAACAAAATAACAGTACCTCTATGTCAAAAAAGGACAACAAATCTGAAAAAGAAACTTATCCCAGAATACAAATCCAGTAAGTTCTCTCTTATCTACACTGCAAGTGCTGTACATCTAACTGATACTTATGTTCTTCACAAATATAATGGCCAATATTGGGCAAATAAAGTACCTATAAAATACTGAGGTTATCTTCTCAATCATCAAATAGGGATTAAACACATTTCTAGTGTTAACTATACTTCTATACCTTATAATTTTTCTCTGAAAAATGAATATGCATGAACACACACACAGATTTTATTACCTTCATGGGAAAAGGCTTACAGTGCATAAACTTCAAAGTCTTCTTTGTCAGGACCCCCCTCTACTTGCTAGATGAGATGCTGCCTGATTCATGAATTGTTTAATAAAACCAAAAAAAAAGAAAGAAAGAAACTTCTTTGCCAGGTTTCCTTGAGAGTACCAAAAAAGACATTCAGTCTGCTAAAAAAAAATCAGAGCTACTCATTGTTTGCACTACTGTAATGATAAGAAGTCTTTAATTAAGCTTTCTGTAGATGGCTGAAATATTCAACTATAAAGACAAGACAGCATTAGCTCTTTAGAAATAAACAATGCTAGGAGCATATACAATATAGGCATAAGGCTATAATCCTGCTTCTTCAACAAAGTGAGTAACTCTAAAAAGATGTGATAATTCTGAATATCAGATCCCTGGAACTGTCAGAAATATAGGACAACACAAAAAAGGTAAGATGAACTACAACACTCAATCTGTATTTCATTCATTTAGAAAACATCCAGAACTCAAATTTTCTAGAAAATTTAGTTGCATAGCTTCTAAATTATACATTTACAAAGACATTCAGGAATCTGGCTCCATGGAGAAGTAGTTATACTTTCTTAGCAAAAGGAACAGTAATGTAATGAAAACCTTTTACAATCTCATGTAGAAGTGGTTTATGTCAGCAAACAGTTGGACTTAATTAGCAAGCTAATGACAGCAAGTCATGATCATAAAAGTTATCTAACCTCAGTACTGAAGGGCATGCTTTTCCCTCTCATTAACTAGGGCTTTCAAATTATTGTATTTATAAGGTTCCTCCTGCAAGATCCTAAGGTGACATACATGCCATCATCCTAAACACACTGAGTGGGTGTGTGTGTATATGTACACATATATATGTGGAAGAGATACACACATACATCCAACGGGATGGCATGAATCAGCAATCCAAGACAAAGCAGGGTAAAGTTTTCTTTTCACAAAGATAGCACAGCATCCCTGAGTGCTCCTGCCAAAATCAGAGCACTTGGTAGTGGGGTCTCTCAGCGGGTATCATTAGGCAGTAATCCAAATACATTTTATAAGAATTAAGAAACCACTTTCAATAAAAAACAACATAATTAAACTTTAAAAATAAGAAAGGCCTTTATGATATGCTGCCAAATGTTTATAAATGTTTATAGGTCCTTCCTAGAATAATGTGTAAACTAAGTTTAAGTCTCTAAAGAAAAAAGTTGAAAGAAACCAAAATAAGAAGCTATGTGTCTCTCTGACCCTGATAGGTTATATGAGACCTAAGGGAAAACTAGGTGTGATCTATGGTAACATGTATGCAACACTTGCTGCCCAAAGAGTTTAAACATTGATAGGAAGTCCCTCAATCTCACATGAATGAGGTTACTGATAAATGTAATGGGCCCCACCTTTAAGAAAGGCAAAACAAGAAAATATAAGCTAAAACAAATTCCTTAAAAAGTAGTGGCTCATTATCACAAAGTAATTTTTCATATTATACAATGATTCAGCTCAAGAGTTCCCTTAGATAATGGGTATCTTAGTTCATTTAAAATTATTTTATGTACCAAGGCGGGGGGATGGGCAAAATGGGTGAAGGGGAGTGGGAAATACAGGCTTCCAGTTATGGAATGAATAACCAGTACAGCACAGGGAATACAGTCTATGGTACCGTAAAAGTGCTTCAGGGTGACAGATGGTAGCTATGCTTGTGGTGACCACAGCATAATGTATAAATTTGCCAAATCACAAGTTGTACACATGAAACTAGTGTAACATTGTATGTTAGCTATACTTCAATTAAAATAAATAAAATCACATTAGCAAAAAAAATTTTAATAAAAGTTTGTTACAATTAAAGCAAAAAAAAATGATTTTGTATGTCAAAATCTATTCATGTACAACCTTGAATGAACATCTCTTGTACCTAAAGTAAGGTACCCCATGTCTTTTCATCTCTACAATTAACAAAAAGCAAAGTACAGTGCTTAACTACGTTAAATGTCTTATCTGAAATTGAAAATAAGTCAATGACAGAACTGTACACAAAATTCAATTTCTGGACTCCCTCTGCAATGAGTAAATGGTATATAAAAATAGTAAAAGGCTGTGAGAAAAATCTGTTTAATGACAGGCATATTTGAGGAAAGTCCAATTTGGAGAACCCATAAACCAAAATATGAAGTCCTCTTGCCTCTCAATGTACAGTTAAATGCTATTCCTGATGTTTTGCTGTCATATCTGATGAGGTTGGTAAGCAGACAAGTAGACAAAAGAGCCATATTAATTTCAAAACTAAAATAGCTCTAAGTGAAGATGAAGAATCAGAGCCAATGTCCATTAAAAAAGTGAGTGCGTACGTATACATATGTGTATGTGTGTGTGTGTATATATATGTGTGTGCATATATGTGTGTGCATATATGTGTGTGTGTATATATGTGTGTATATGTGTGTGTGTGTATATATATATATGTATATGTATATATATATATGGAGGAGATATACACACATACATCAATCACACATAAACCTCCTGAGAATGGGCTGGAAAAGTCAGAAAAATTAATTGGCACAAAAAGGTAAGATAGCTAAGGATCAGATTGAGTAAAATCAGTGAAGTGCTTACCAGGACACACAGTGATTTCCTCTGCAGAACTCTCTGGCATAAGGACTGAACTTCTCTTACTGGTCAAAGCAGCAATGCTGAAAAAGAACCAAACCTTAAGTGAATCCCAGTGAACCAAATTAGAACACAAGGCCAAAAGCAATGGTGAGTCATTTACAAGGCCACAGGTAATCTATACCTGCCATTTGATACCACTTGCACAACAGGGGAGCAAGGAATTGGTAGTGAAAACTCCAGGTCAGAAATGAGGAAAACAAACATGCTTACAACTCTGGTTGCAGTGAAATCACTGAACCAAAAGAACCCCCTTTTGGAATCTTTACAAAGGAAAGTTGAAGGGTAAGGACTATCTGTGAATACCAAGGAAGACGAAAACTCCACTCCAATGTAAGAATGTCAATGGTGTTTTATAGCCTCCACCTCAGCCTTCTGAAGGTTAGAGATTTGTAAACTCATAAGAGAAAATATGGAGATTCTCCTAACAACACACTAGCTTTTCCCTCACCTTGCAGTTAAATTTCCTCTTTATCTCAAGATGTGGCTTTTTCCAACCAACAAAAAAAATGTAATTCCAAACTGCCCTATAGTAAAGACCTGCCCATACAAGTTGAAAAGCTCTTCTGAGAGTAACATAATTATGAATCACTCCCATCAAACTTCTAGTTTATCCTGCTTGTCCATGGAGTGTAATCTCCTTCTGACACAGGAACACATGGATGAGAAATCTGAGCATCTGAGCTACCCTCCTCATGCTTCACAGAGCTTTATGATTGTTTGATCAAGTATGCAAGAGGACGCTTAAAAACATACAACCCCACATCAACCAAGAACCACAGAGAAGAGAGACTAACCATCACTGGTCCATGATAAATAACTAAATCCTAATAGGAAACCACAAGTGATTTCTCTCTCTAAATAAAACATCTAGTAACATTTGTTATAAACTCCAGCCAGACACAGTTTACTCTGCAGGTAACATTAGGGCTCTATTCAAAGGGTCCATCACAAAACAATTTGCTGACATTTATAAAATGGGCTAATCAATTTGAAGTCAAACCACATTGCCTGCAATTCCAACTCTCTCCTGGTGACAAAGCGTATAATCATTTATTAAAACTTACATCTGCTCTGCACAAGGCTCACCACAACAAAGCACAGAGACCTGCCAGAAGCAGAAGGCCTGCTCCAGTTAAAACCACTTCCAAAATTGTCTTAACAGCAGGAGAATCAAACCAAAACCATTATTCTTCAACTCAGGAAGAAATATCTCCTACTATCAACTTAACCAAAAGCCCAAGAACCACCACCAAATTACAGCAAATGGTAATAGCGCCTCAACTTCCACATGAGAGATGAAAGTCACTCAACACAAAATTAAGCTCTACGGTAATCCCCAAAGGTCAACTACCAGATAAAAGGGAAAAGTAATTGAAAACCTGATCCAGTTGATAATGCAGTTTGTAACCAACCAACCACTATATATTATTAAGGTGAGAAAACTTAAGAAGGTAACCCCATCAATCAATCAATCAGCAAGAATAACTGAGGAGGTAATACAAACACAGCAATTTAAGGAAAAAAATGAAAGACAGATTAAAAGTGGCAAAGGACAGGAAGTGAGAGTGACACATATTCTCTGTGACCTGAATAATATGAATAATAAAAAACAAGTCTCAAGAATAGCCTTAAAAGATGTATACAATTTGAATATGCAGATAAAATAAGCATAAGGGAATAAAGAAAGAGGACAGGTGGTCTAGAAGGACTAAAAAAATCTAGAGCTTTCAAATTGGCATAGGAAGCTAGAATAGTTAAAAGAGTAGCAGGATGTAAACACTATTCAGGAATGGTATAAATGGGATATGAGCCAAGATGGCTGGACAAAAAAAAAGTCTCTTCCACTCTAATATTCTAGACTTCTATGAGATACATATTTGAGAACTGGAAGATAATAATCTCTCTTGGTTTGTGTTTATAAAGGAGCTAAAAGATCCCTGACAAGCTGTCCCTATACAGTCTCACTAATGTCGTTCATCTCTCTTATTCTGGCACCATCAGAGAATTCAGACACATAACAACATATAAACTTACCTTTGTGAGGCAGGTACAGAGTTTCCTTCTTCAGAAGTTTCTTCAACAAATAGCCCTTGGGAAGACTGCAAAGAAATATATAACATCCTAAATATACAGGCACAGATGAACTGGTTTGTCCTCTATTAAAAAAATAAAATTAATTGCTCAACACTATTAATCAGCAATTAGCAATAAGAGTAAAACATTTTACATAAGTAAGTTTCAGTAAAAAGAGCACATCCTATGGAGTGAGAACACTGGGTTTTAGATCCCAAGTGGATCACACATCAACTCTGTAATCTAGGATAAGTCACATCTCAATCTGTTTCCTCATCTTAAAACGGGTATTAATGACGGCCTCACAGAGCATTATTGTGAGAATTTAAAAATATGTATGATGTACTTTGTAAAATGTAAGACATATGAATATTAATTGTGAGTCAAATGAATTATGATTTCAAAAAAGCAATTACA
The DNA here is from genome assembly GCF_014898765.1 of Herpailurus yagouaroundi. Classification (NCBI taxonomy): domain Eukaryota; kingdom Metazoa; phylum Chordata; class Mammalia; order Carnivora; family Felidae; genus Herpailurus; species Herpailurus yagouaroundi. Next base: position 66,065,396 of record NW_024412377.1, read on the forward strand.
GGAGCGTCTGGGTGACTCAGTCAGTTAAGCATCTGACTTTGGCACAGGTCATGATCCCACAGTTCATGAGGTCAAGCCCTGCATTGGGCTCTGTGCTGTCAGCGTGCAGAGCCTGCTTCAGATCCTCTGTCATTTCCGTCTCTCTCTGCCCCTCCCCGGCCTGCACTGTCTCTCTCAAAATAAATAAGTAAACTTAAAAAAAAAATTCATAACAGGGTGCCTGGGTGGCTCAGTCGGTTAAGCATCTGACTTCAGATCAGGTCCAGGATCTCATGGTTCATGCATTCAAGCCCTGCATCAGGCTCTGTGCTGACAGCTCAGAGCCTAGAGCCTGCTTTGGATTCTGTGTCTCCTTCTCTCTGCCCCTTACTCGCTCACGCTCTCTCTCTCTAAAATAAACATTAAAAAAATTTTTTTAAATACATAACATCAAAAAAATTATAAAGCTTTTGTTGTGGATAGAGAAAATACAGAGAAAAGCCCAGTTTCCAATGGACATATTCTGTTGCAAAAAACAATGCAATCTGTAAAAGATGTCTGAGTACAACCAGGTCATAAAACAGACCATCCCAACAGGAAGGTTATAAAGGTTCCTTTTGCTACAAATCTGCCACTATCGTTTTAATATCTGGCTACAGGGATATCTTTCAAGAAATGTAACAAAAAAAGGGGCGCCTAGGTGGATCAGTCGGTTAAGCTGTGGACTTTGGCTCAGGTCATGGATCTCACAGTTTGTGGGTTCAAGCCTCACGTTGGGCTCTATGCTGACAGCTCAGAACCTGAAGCCTGCTTGGGATTCTGTGTCTCCCTCTTTCTCTGCCCCTCCCCTACTCACACTCTGTCTTTCTCTCTCAAAAATGAATAAATGTTAAGGAAAATTTTAATTTAAAAAATGTAACAAATAGGGACTAGATTAAAAAAAGATTATTTTCTATGATTAATAGTAAAGTTGGTACAAATGTCAACTCATTAAATGTAGGTGCACATAAGAGCACAGAAACTTCCCTAAGAGCACAGCTGCCTTAGGGAAATTTCTGAAGAAGGGCCTGAGCTATAAGGCTTCTTCCAATAGATATAAAGCTACTGGCTGTAGTTTTCAGGGTCTCCTAACAGGATATAAATAACCTAAACAAGCTAAGCATCTCTGTACCAGTCAGGCAAATGATAAAATATACTAAAAAACAGAAATAGCTGAGATGAAACTTCATTCAAAGGAAAGATAAAGCTGTACAATGATCAGGAATGCAATAATCATGAAAAATGAGGGTTAAACAAAACTGACAAAAGGACTAAAATACGACAGCAATAAATAGTCACCTGAGTGTTTGAAATCAGTAGTGACGAAACACTGATTACTAAAATTTTTTTAAAAATTTAAAAAGGTAAATACTGACACCTAGTGTCCATTTAGTAGATTTTACTCTCTTAGAAGGACTAGTTGAATAAACTTGAGCTTCAGAATCAATCAAGGCAATTAAGTTAAAAGATACCTGCTCCTCTACCTTAGACTAAAAGCATATCTACCTTTCTCAGTGTTTTGTTTTAATTATTATACGCCTATTATGCGCCAAGCCTATGCAAATCACTTTAAAATGCATTATCTCCTTTAATCCTCATAAGAACCTTGTGAGGCAGAAACTATTATTTTAGAAATGAGGTAAGTGAAACTTTGACAGGTTAAATAATTTACCCAAAATTAGAGTTGGCCAAAAGTGGAGCTGAAATCCGACTCCAAAATCCATGTTCTAACCATTATTGTTATATTGTTTACTCAAGTAATACTCCTACAATCATTTCAACACAGAATCTCAAAAATGTCATTTCAATAAATCATTTCTTCAAGTTTATTTCTTTTGAGAGTGAGCAAGCAAGAGAGGACGAACCAGCAGGGGAGGGGCAGAGACAAAGGGGGACAGAGGATCTGAAACAGGCTCCACGCTGAAAGCAGAGAGCCCAATGCAATACTCACAAACTGTGAGATCATGGCCTAAGCCAAAGTCAGAGGCTAAACTGATTGAGCCACCCAGGCACCCATCAATAAATCATTTTTAATTTCTAAACTTACACCTCTGCGGCAGCATTCTGAACATAGGGGTAAAGTGAAGTTCTTCCAGAATATGAAAATAACATAGCAAAATAAGCAAACAAAACTTGAATACCCAAATCTAATCAAGGTGAACAGGGACACATGATATGAATACAACTTTAAGGAAGCTGTGGCCTAATCAAGACACTGAATTCTGCCTGAAGAAATAACATGTTAATGAATAAGGGGTGATATGAATCTAAAAAAGAAAAATCCAAAAATTCAGAATCAAGCAGTGTCATCAACACCATGGCCTGGGAAGTAAAAATTAACAGACACATCATCCAGTCACTATAGAAATGTCTTCTGTTACCAGGTATTAGTAGCTTACCAGGTCTTTCCATAAACTAGCTGCATCATCCATTAAAATTACTATTTTCTGATTACTATTTTCAGCCTTCTAGATACCTTCATCCTAGAAGAAGGCTCAATGGACGGTGAACCTGAATATTCTGGTCACCAAAAACATCTATCTTCCATAATAAATCAGCAAACTGTCATCTGGTGTACAAGTCAGCTTGAAGTTTGACTTGTCAACATCAGTTCTCACACCCCCACATAATCTGGCCATTTCTGAAAAATAAATTCCAGTATCTGGACTGAAAAATTAAGGATCAGACCCTGAAGAGTAGCGACCACATCAATATACTACTCCTCCACCTCCCGGCTGTATGGCCATCAAGATGATCTTTCCATCTTCACTAACAACCTCTCTATTGTTGCTGTGATGCCAGAAACTAGCTATCTGATTCGAAAGCTTTTAAAACCTTCATGTATACTAAAGCAATTTGCCTCAAAGTGAATGTTTTTAAGTCCCTATTTCTAGAAATCTTTTGCTATCTCTATCAACCAAGGAGTCTCATAATGGGCAGCTCCAGCAAAGTCATAATCAATAGAAAATGTTTAATAAACATGTAAATTCTTTCTACCCACAGTTCCTAAAAGCAAAAAACCAAGTGGTAAAATTACAACTGTAAGATTTTCATTATTTGCCTATAAAATTTGCAAGTTTGTTTGTTTTGTTTTTTATAGATCCTATTCTGTGTTGGCAAGACTGACCTAGGCATTCTCATACATTACTGTAAGGAAGGAGTACACATTTGAGCAACCTTTCCAAAACGCAACTTGGCAATAAATAGTAAGACCTTTTTTTATGTTTGCAGCTCTTTAACCCAGAATTTTTCTTGCTCCCTACCCCTAAGGACACTAATTTTAAATAGAACAAAGTTTTACTTAAGAAAGATGTTTACCACAACCAAAATATCTAGCAGTATGAAAAGGGTTAAAATATGATAAATTCATAAGCCAGACTATTATGCAGTCATTAAAAAAGTGAAATCTACAAATGATTTTAATATCATAAGAAAATGTGTACATAATGTTAACATAAAAATACAAAAATATAATATTATAGACACTGTACAAAAATAGGTATAGAAGATGAAGGAGTGTATCACTAGATGGTAGGACCCTGAATGTTATCAACTTTATTCTTTAAACTTTTCAATATTTTTCAACAGTTCTAAGTCATTTCTAAAATTAATGTTAATGACAGTGACTATATGGATACTTACTAGTTTGTCTGCCTGGTCTCTTTTTTTGCTAAAGACAGTCCATCACCCCTCCCACTATATTATAGCAGTGGACTTAGTCACTTGTACAATTTGACACAGACCACACATCAGGCCACAGTAAGCTGGGCTGGTGAAGGCTACTAACCCCAAATGGGCCATAAGTCCTTTCTTAGAATTTGAAACTGGAACTGAAAGAGAATAAATCTCCTATAACCTGCATTTAAGTCTGGAAGCTGTAGGATCAGTGTCTTCCACCTACCATTGTGAAAGAGAAGCCAAGAAAGCCAATATGTAGGGAGAAAAACAAAGCAGATACCACAATATAGCAATTAGATATAGAAAAATTACAGATAACATCCCAGACCTTGTCCAGGCTTAGTTACCATCCTGTTTTAGAATTTATGAGGCACCCTGTTTCCTCATGATAAAGTCCTCTTTTTTTTTTTTTTTTTAAATATTTCCCATTTATTTTTGAGAGAGACAGAGTGAGAGCGGGGGAGGGGCAGAGAGAGGGAGACACAAAAACTGAAACAGGCTCCAGCCCCAAGCTGTCAGCACAGAGCCTAACATGGGGCCAAACCCACAAACTGCAAGATCATGACCTGAGCCAAAGGTGGACACTCAACCAACTGAGCCACCCAGGCGCTCCGAGATAAAGTCTTCTTTTTTAATTAAACTAGCTTGATTTGATTGCTTGTGGCCAAATAGTACTTACTATCTATAGTATTTGGTGGCCAGGTTCAGGGAAGTTAGAGAACTTCAGTCTGTATAGTGCCCCCATCATCCTTGAGCTGGTACTCATACACTGCTGTTCCAAAGTCGCTGCTTTCAAACCTTAGAACTTGACAAAAGGCTACGCTCTACAACTCTAGTCCCTGGGATTTTCAAGCTAACAACTTGAATTACAATCAATCAGTCAACAAATACAATAAATAAATGTTCATTTATAGAGCTAATTTATTCTCTTAAGGGGAAGTATCTCTGAATTACAAAGAACTAACAAACAAACATGTTATCACAAGCACAATCTAACTTTCCTTTGGAAAAGAGGTAAGTCACTAGAAGAATTGTTAAGAAAAATACTTTCCCTTCCCTTACAGCAAAATTGCCAGAATGTGGATGAAGAAGGCTGCTGAGGAAGAATGATTCCCATAGGTACCCTCAATGAATGCTGTTCTGGTCCCTTAGAGAGAACTACCATTTACTGAGTGCCTATAATCTCCTAAGCATCATACTAGACATTTTACATAATTCACTTTAATCATTAAAACTACTGTAAGACATGAATTACTATTCTCATTTTACAGATGTAAAACTGAGATTCACAAAGGTTAAATAGCTTGCTCAAAGATATACAGTTACTAAAACACAAAAGTCAAAATTCAAACTGCAAATCCAGGTTCTCTACACTATGCTGTGAAATTTCTCATAGCTAAAAAATCATTTCTTGAACTCTTATCATAAGAGACAGAATAGGATAACAGCAAAACAAAACCAAAAACTGAGAGCCCAAAAATAAAAATAGTAACAAACAGCATACGCATAGAAAAGAATACTCCAAATTTAAACTTTCGGTTTATACATTATAATTATATATTGTGTATAGTATATAACTATGTATAATTATATGATTGCTTTTATAATATCTAGAGAAAAAAATAGAATATAAGCTTTGATACATAATACAATCTAGATATATCAGAAAAAAAAATGAAAAGGCAACCTAAATGTTCCCAAATAGGCAATTGTTTTTGGTAAATTATAGAAAACCACCACAAGCAAAATAAAAAATATACCATCATGTGGGGGGGAAATAAACTGGAAAACTACCCTTCCTATTAAAAAGGACCACTTCCTCTAATATGTAAAGGGTGCCTACAAACCACTAAGAAAAAAACTGTTGGGGCGCCTGGGTGGCGCAGTCGGTTAAGCATCCGACTTCAGCCAGGTCACGATCTCGCGGTCCGTGAGTTCGAGCCCCGCGTCAGGCTCTGGGCTGATGGCTCGGAGCCTGGAGCCTGTTTCCGATTCTGTGTCTCCCTCTCTCTCTGCCCCTCCCCCGTTCATGCTCTGTCTCTCTCTGTCCCAAAAAAAATAAACGTTGAAAAAAAAAAAAATTAAAAAAAAAAAACTGTTGAAAAAGAAAAATGCCCATAAAATCTAAACAGCCAGAAGAGGAAATATAAATGGGTTTCAACTGCACACACAATAAAAGAAAAGCAATTTAAGACTGTATTGAGATAGTATTTTTCATTCCTCAGATTGGCAAAGATCAAAAAGTCCTAATAGTACTGATTTGGTATGGTTAAGGGAAGCTGGTACTCATACACTGCTGTGAGTATAAATTCATACAACATCTATGGAAGGCAATTTGGCAGTAGCTAACAAAACTGTAAATGCATATATCCTTTGATCCACCAATTATATCTACAAGAAATTATGCAAATATCTCCCATGTGGATGAAACATCTTCATACAAGAGTAATCAGTGCAATAGTGTTTGTAAAATATCAGACACCTAAAAGTCAACCAATAGGGGCACTGGATAAAATTCATCCATACACAGTGTATTACACATCCAAAATAAGGAAGAAATTCCTTATGTACAGTTATGGAACAATCTCAGAAATATTTCAATGAAAAAAGCAAGGTGCAGAATAATGTGTAGAGTATGGAAAAAGAGTATGTATACTCATTTGCTGGTACTACATAAAATATCTTAGAAGAATACACTGGAAGCTAGCAATATAGGTTGACTTGAGGGAAGGGACCTGGTTGGCTGGGGAAGGGGATAAGTGACAGACTTTTCATTGACATCTTTTTGAATTCTGGGACATGTGAATATTATTACCTATTCAAAAACTTAACTTTTTAGAAACAATAAAATTTTAAAACACAAAGTATAAATTATGACACATCCACATAATAATGTTTTCAAATACACTTAATGAATCAGAAAAGATTTAAGATAAACTATTAAGTGGGGAAAAGAAATAAAGCTTATACACAAGAGTCTTCATTTTGTTGAAAAATTTAAAAATAACATGTTAAAATGCACAGAAATAATGATGATTGCCTCTTGGCGCTGAGATTATGGATAATTTTTTTCTTCCTTACACTCTCCCGTACTTTCCTAATTCTCCATAGTGAGCATGTGTTACTTTAAAATCAGGAAAAAAGACCACAAAAAGAACAAATAGCTATAATTCTTGTTTAACTTGTGAATAAATCATCCTTAATCACAGCATCACTGACCCTTACCTGACCATGACTGGTTGTTGGTTCTTCCTCCAACAAAAGTTTCTCTTTCAAGCTTTTAATTGGGCTTTCTTGGAAATCCTTGGTTTTTGAGTGCCAGACAGATGCCCTAGACTCCTGCCTCTCCTCTTTGTCTTCATCTCCCATATCTTCTGAGATGTCTTCATTTTTTTCACTAGCCTGATCTCCTTGGCCACATTCATTCTGGATCAGAGAAGGAGGTCTAGGTAACACTGGTTCCCCAAACCCTTTTTTTTTAAAGAGCTGACTCTGAGCCATTTTTAGGCTCTTCTGATAAACCTCCAACTGGCAGAGAATGACCTTGGTATATTGGTTAGGGTCTACTCCAGCAGGGCAAAATGGAATACCCCAGAAGTAGTGCACAGTGCCCCCAACATCGAGACCTTTGGCATCTGCTTGGGTAAGCAGACAGTGCCTAGACGTGTCCCCCCTACCCTGGGCAGCTTTGTGAAAAGCACAACCCCTCCCAGTACTTTCCTGTGGCTTCCCACACTGTGTGTGCTCAGCCAAGTGGCCAATACATCTGTCAAAACATTTAACGTTCTCATTCTCAAACACTGGCTGGCTTGACTGATCCCAGCTTCCTGAGCTGCCAAAGACCGGCTCCTCTTCAGTGTTTTCAGTGTGGTCCCAAGGCTCCTCTCTTTCCTCAGCCTCGTTTCCCTGACTGATATGTGAGCCTTTAAACAGTGATGGAGGTACCAGCTGCCATATGCCTGTAGGTATTTGAGAAAAAGTAGGGCTAAGGACAAACTGTTCTTCGTTAAGAGGGCTTGGTAAGTTATCACTTACCAAGAATTACATAATGTGGGTAAAAGGCTCTTCTTTGTGTTTAACCAAATGTTGACTTCCTTGGAGATAAAAGTATGCTGGATATTAGTGAGATCTCAACTACTTTCAGATTTAACCTCTTTAATACCACACCAAAGGGATTTGGGGCATTTCTGTATATCTACTCTCAGCATGAGATCCCTGTGATATAGTTATACTTGATGAGTGGGAGGAGTCAGAACAGGGAGACATGCCTTCAGTGGTCCCAGAATCTGTGGTTTTCTCTTGGTGGGACTGTGAAGATGGTCCAGTTGCCAGAGGTCGAGATTTGGTAGCAGAAGCATCAGAAGGCCGGCAACTCTGAAACAAGTGATCCCACACCAGACCAGGTTTATTATTAAAATAGCTATACATGAAGGGTCACAGGAAGGACAAAATGGGGAGGCCACTGTCCCTAAGAGATTCTCCTTTCCAAAATGCAGATGCTCAATTCAAATGACTTCTACAATGTGTACTGAATGCCTACTATGTGCAAAATGCTATACTAGATCACTATACTACATCCTTTTCTAATATAGAGACATGAATGACATAAAGGATGGCTCAGGACCTCCTACTGGCAAATAACCTTCACATTTAAAATAATTTCAACTATACATATTCAAATCACAATTTAACATTATTTGAAAAAATTTTAATTGCTCGTTCTTTCTTTCCATAACTCACTTCTAGTTTCTCATTGCCTTTGCTCTCCCCAAAACACAGGGGAAGTAAGCACCTCATCTTGCTTCCTTTTGGTTTCTTGGGACTTGGTAACTCTTTTCGGAAGCTGCCAACTACTATGATCCTCTTAAACCATATACTGAAAATCTTGTGGGGTGGAAGAAAACTCTTTCATTTAAATTAACAAAACACTTCAAATTGGATTCACCAACAATTCAACAAACACTTTAAAATTATTATGGGAAATATTTGTTAGTTGAAAACCTTATGAACTACTACAGCGAGTTCCTAATGCAACTGTAATACTGCAGAAGTAAAAAACAAAAAACAAAAACAACAAAAAATTAACTTCTGATCAACCCTCACAAACTTTTCGAACATAGCATATTTACATTCAGGCTTTCTGCAATGGCTTTCCTCAAGAGTTCCTCTTCTTCCTCCTCTTGGCTGTTCATCTCCCTAGCTTCCTGCTCACTCATTTTGAGAGCCAGAGCAAACTGTTCTTCTTCTGTCATTTCTGTAAGAGGATAAGACAAAAAGAGGAGAGGAACAGCACAAACACTGAATAAGCATGGAAGCAAGAAAACAAAATTATTAAACTTTTCGAGTGAAAACACTACAGACCATTTAGTACAATTTCATAATCTTATAAATGAGGGGGGACACCTGGGTGGCTCAGTCAGTTAAGCGTCTGACTTCAGCTCAGGTCACGATCTCATGGTCTATGAGTTTGAGCCCCACGTTCAGCTCTATGCTGACAGCTCAGAGCCTGGAGCCTGCTTCGGAGTGTCTCCCTCTCTCTCTGCCCCTCCCTCACTCACACTCTGTCTCTCCCTGTCTCTCAAAATTGAATGTTAAAAAAATTAAAAAAAAAAAAAATCTTATGAGGAAAGACCTAAACGTAAGGTATTGGCCAAGAAAAATAGCAGTTGTTTCAGTAAAAATCCTGGGTTAACTAGACTGTAAACTCCCATAAAGGCAGCGTTTATGCCTACTTTGTTCACTGTTGCATAAAAGAGTGCCTGGCACCTGACAGAAATTCAACAAATATTTGGCAAATGAATGAAAAAATTAAAAAAACTGGCTCCCATTCCAGGACTTTTTGCTACATATCACATTGCTTTGTGCTCAACACTCAACCAGAAGAATTTTATTCTTCAAAATCCTCTGATTTACCCAGTAGAAAAGAACATCCCTAGTGACCAGAATGTGATCTCCAAACACAATTTCCCATTAAAAGCAACTAGGGTATCTTTGAGAAAGGTACCATGGCTGATATAAAAGTACAGTGGCTGATTCCAAGTCTGGAGCAAGAAATGTAAAAAAACAAAATTAGCTAGAATATCTGTTGCGAGCAAGGTATCTATCAGACGTTACTAGGGTCATATCAAAAGAACTTAATAGCCAACTTTTAAGTTGGCCAAAAATTGAACAATTGGCCAAAAAGTGAACTGGAAAATCAGTAAGAATAATGAATACAATAAACTAAGATATTAAATGTGTTTAAATCTATGAGTTCATAATGACACTCAGAAAATAAGGCATCAATTCTAACCAAATTATAGAATTAACACAATCCCAATCAAAATCCCAACAAGCTTGATTAATGGAACATAACAGAAAATTCAGAAATAGATGCACACATTGATTTTCGACAAGAACAAGTTTTTCTTTTTTTTTTAATTTTTTTTTTTTAACGTTTATTTATTTTTGAGATCGAGAGAGACAGAGCATGAACAGGGGAGGGGCAGAGAGAGAGGGAGACACAGAATCTGAAATGGGCTCCAGGCTCTGAGCAGTCAGCACAGAGCCCAACGCGGGGCTCGAACTCACGGACCGTGAGATCATGACCTGAGCCGAAGTCGGACGCTCAACTGACTGAGCCACCCAGGCCCCCCAAGAACAGGTTTTTCAACAAACAGTGCTAGAACAACTGTATATCCATCAAAAAAATTATCCTCAGCTCTGACCTCATACTATATACAAAAATTAACTCAAAATGGATTACACAACTAAATATAAAAGCTAAAACTATAAAAATTCTAGAAGAAAACCTAAGTGAAAATCTTTGTAATCTTGGGGTAGTCAAAGATTGCTTATACAAGACCCAGAATAAAAAGCATACAAGAAAAAAATGGACCTAATAATAATTTAAATCTTAAGAATAAAAAAGTAAGCCACAAAATGGGAGCACATATTCACAACACACACACACACACACACACACACACACACACACACACACACACA
>NW_024412377.1:66076088-66078492 GCF_014898765.1 Herpailurus yagouaroundi
ACACACACACACACACACACACACACACACACACACACACACACACACAATATCTGATAGGGGTGTCTGGGTAGCTAAGTTGGCTGAGCATCCAACTCTTGATTTCTGCTCAGGTCATCATCTCACAGTCATGAGATCCAGCCCCACATCAAGCTCTGCACCAAGTACGGAGCCTGCTTACGATCCTCTCTCTCTCTCTCTCTCTCTCTTTCCCCCTGCCCCTCTCCCCCACTCATGCACTTTCCCTCTAAAATAAAAAAAAAAGAAAATAAATAAATAAATAAAATCTGATAAAGAACTTACATCCAAAATATACAAAAAATCCCTACAATTTAATAAAACAAGCAATCTAAGTTTTAAAATAATAAGCAAGGATTCTAAACAGATACTTCAGAAAGGAAAATACTGGAATGACCAATAAGCACACGAAAAAATCATTAGTCATCAAAAAAATGCAAATTAAAATGCAAATTAACATGCTACTAGAATAGCTAAAGTGAAAAAATTCCTATCAAAATCACTAAATCATTTAAAAATTTTTGATTACATCATTTATGTTCAATTTAAGAGAAACAAGAACCATATAATGCACAACAAATCTGAGATCTTTGTAATACTGTTTTTCAAAACACCCTATTCCCTAAAGGTTCTGGAGACATGAGGCTTTGCTATATTAACTGAAGTATTCTCCAGATTCTGCCCTCTTGCTACACCATTAGAACAAGAACTTTAATATAGTAACATAGTATGATTCTGTTTTCTAATATACAAGAACTGTAGAGGCAGACTGCCTGGGTTTAAATCTTGATTTTACTTCTTTAGTGTTTAGATTTCAGTACCTTACTTATCCTGTATACCTGGACACTGGTGCTGGTCTTTGATAATCTCCCTCCCTACTTTTATTTTGCTTCTTTTAATCTGCTGTGGACATGCATGTAGAGTAAATATACTCCTGACTTTAGGGATTGTCAGATAAATACCATGATTCTGTAATACTTGTTTTAGGTCGCACATACATAAACTTGAGGTAGTAATATTTAAGGCTGTTATGAAAATTAATTTAATACATGTAGAAAGCTTAGAATAGTACTTGGCACATAGCAAGCATCCAATAACTGCTAATTATTATTAATTAATAATTAAATAATGCATTGTCATTATATATTATTTAAAGAAATCCAAAACTTCAATTCAGATTATCAGTCATTTTACATATATTTTACTGACAGCATACAACCACATAACTTGACAAAGCCACCATTACATATTTAATTTAACCACAATCAGAATTAGTTACTGTCTTTCACTAGTACCATCTCTTATTTTCACACAGCAACCATGATCTGAGACTAAAATCCAAGAAGCATCACTGTTGACTAGGATTCATTTTACCTGACCTCTCACCTATAGAAGAATCCAACCACTAGAAGAAAGGGAAAAACAAACTTTTTCCTGGGAGCATACACCTTTAAGGAAAATATCAGCAACTGTCAACCTTAGAATCTCCAAATGAATGGACTTGCCCAGATTATCAAATGATTCTGCTAAGCTAAACACACAGTAGTGCACAATTTGTATAAAGCTGATTATGCTGATCATAATTTATGATGATTAACATCTCCCAACATTCAGGTTAGCCTCCCACTGAGACATACAAACAGGCTGTTAACGATCCAGATCACAAATTTAGATAGTACATCAAGAGAACCTGTATAATTTGGGGGTATTTGAAATGGCTGAAAGGGAACATTTCATATAAAAGAAAATAAGATAAATCATTTTCGCACCCAAATCTTCTAAGAACTTTCTTTTCCAAAACAGATATAGCTCTGTACTGTAGTGAGGCTGATATACCTATATATTGCCAGTTACAGTGTAAATGTGTAAAATACTTTTGAAAGGCACCATGTAACCCCTATAGATGTGCATTCTCAAACAAAGTGATATGACTTCTAGGAAATGACCCTAGAAGAGTCATTTCTAGGCAGTCACTGAAGAGAAGCAGAATACACAAAAAGATGTCCACGACACTAGCATCTATAAGAGCACTGACTTAAACACAGACAATGGTTAAGTAAACTATGGCATGTTACATGTTTTCACTCATATGTGGATTCTGAGAAACTCAACAGAAGACCAGGGGTAGGGGAAGGGGGGAAAAAAGTTACAGAGAGGGAAGGAGGCAAACCATAAGAGACTCTTAAATACTGAGAACTGAGGGTTGATGAGGGGTGGGGGGAGGGGAAAGTGGGTGATGGGCATTGAAGAGGGCACCTGTTGGGATGAGCAACTGGTGTTGTATGGAAACCAATTTGACAATAAATTTTAGGAAGGAAGGAAGGAAGGAAGGAAGGAAAGAAGGAAGGAAGGAAGGAAGGAAGGAAGGAAGGAAGGAAGGAAGGAA
>NW_024412377.1:66078502-66104077 GCF_014898765.1 Herpailurus yagouaroundi
GAAAGAAAGAAAGAAAGAAAGAAAGAAAGAAAGAAAGAAAGAAAGAAAGAAAGAAAGAAAGAAAGAAAGAAAAAGAGAAAGAGAAAAGAAAGAAAATAATAAAAACTATGGCATGTTAACTCAAGAGACTCAGATGTTGTTATCAAAATGCTAATTGCAAAGACATACAAAAATGATAAACTGTACAAAAGTCAAATGAAAAACTATAATGGAGACAACACAACCAACTTCTGGTTCCACATGTAAGGAACTTAAAAGTTGCCACTCTGTCCTAACAAGAAGTGAAAATCTCTTCAGAGACTAAAAAATCAACAACTCTTCTTTGATCCATGAGGGAAGAACACAGAGCAAACAACTGCCCCCAAGATAAAGAGATGGAGAGGGGAATACAGGGAGTCATGGTTTATCAGAGCAAGAGATTCAACAGCAGAAACCGCCACAGAAACCAGTGCCAGGGTAGAAAACTATAAACCATAATTGACAAATTACTGGAGGCTCAGTGCATAGAAGTCTGAGTGTTAAAAACTCCATAGGAACTCCATCATAGCAACCACCCCACCCCAAAGTTTGTGAACTTTACCTCCAAGGGCTCAACTAGGTTCTCACAATAAAAATAGCAGAAATTTCATCTTGAGCATCCAACAGACGGAGAGAAAAAGGAAATAATTTGAAATATGTCAGAGTACTCCCTTCTTTTTAAGAAGGTCTGCCCTAGGTCAAACTAGTTAACCAGAGCCTACAATGACAGGGTATTATCAGTGTCTGACCTGTAAGAAGGGAAAGTACAAAATTCCAACCTTCTCTAGCCATCTTGTCCCACATAAAGGAAGTGAGGGGAGAAAAACCGAGAAATACTTACGAAGTTCACAGTACAGAGGCACAGATTCACTGACAGACTGAGACCTAACCACAGAACTATAGAATACTTTCCCATGGGGCACTTGCATGGCTCAGTCAGTTAAGCATATGACTCTTGATTTCGCCTCAGGTCATGATCTCACTGCGAATTCATGAGTTTGAGCCCCGCATCGGGATCTGTGCTGACAGTGTAGTGGGATTCTCTCTCCCTCTCTCTCTGCCTTTCCCCTGCTCACTCTCTCTCAAAATAAATCAATAACGTTTAAAAAAAAAAAAAAAGATTATAGAATACTTTCCCTACTTCCACACCTTACCAACATGTTATCAAAAACCCATTCATAACTATTTCTTTCTACCCAGTACATCATGTCCAGCTATCAAGTGGAAATTACAGGGGCACCTGGGTGGCTCAGTCAGTTGAGCATCCAACTCTTGATTTTGGCTCAGGTCATGATCCCAGAGTCATGAGATCAAGCACCATGTGAGGCTCTGCACTGAGCATGGAGCCTGCTTAAGATTCTCTCTCTCTCCCCGCCACCCCTTGCCCCTCTCCCGCATGTGTGCTCTCTCTCCAAAATTAAAAAAAAAAAAAAAAAACCCTAATTAAAGAAGTGTTTATATACAAGGCATAATAAAAGGCATAAAAACACAACTTGAAGAGACAGAGTAATAATTAGAACCAGACATGGCAGAGATACTAGAATTATCAGACTGGGAATTTCAAACAACTACGATTAATATACTAAGCAATCTTAGTACAGACCCCTTAGTATATTTAGAGAGCATGCAAGTAGAAAGCATGCAAGGAGAGATGGACAACATAAATAAAGAGATGAAAATCCTAAGAAAGAACCAAAAAAAAATCCTAGAGATCAAAAACACTGTAACAGGGGCACCTGAGTGGCTCAGTCAGTTAAGCATCAAACTCTTGATTTCAGCTCAGGTCATGATCTCAGAGTTGTGAGATCAAGCCCCGTGTCAGGCTCCATGCTGGGTGTGGAGCCTGCTCAAGATTCTCCCTCTCTTTCCTTCTTCTTCTACCCACCTCCCAACCCCCGCTGTGTGCATGCATGCTCTCTCTCTCTCTCAAAAACAACAACAAAACACTAAGAGAAATGAAGAATGCCTTTGATGGGCTTATTAGCAGCCTTAATATAACTGAGCATACATCAGAGAAATCTCCAACACTATAAAGAGAACAAAGACTGAAAAGAATAAAACAGAATATATCCAAGAACTGTGGGACAATAACAAAAGGAGTAATAAACACATAATGGAATTACCATAAGGAGAAGAAAGAAAGAAAGAAAGGAAGAAAGAAAGAAACAAAGAAACAAAGAAAGAAAGAAAGAAGCAAAAGAAACATGTGAAACAGAAATGACTCAATTTCCCCAAAGTAATGTCAGATACCAAAACACAGACCTAAGCTCACCCCCCCCACCACACACACACACACACACACACACACACACACACACACACACAAAACCCACCCTACACCTAGGCATATCATTTTCAAACTATAGAAAATCTAAGATAAAGAAAAAATCCTGAAGGAAGCCAAAGGGAGAAAAAAAACCTTACCTATACAGAAATAAAGATAAGAATTACATCTAATTTCTCAGAAACCATGCAAGCAAAAAGAGAATAGAGTAAAACACTTAAGTGTTGAGGGGAAAAGCCACCTATACACAATTCCGTACCCAGTAAATTATTCTTCAAAAGTGAAGGAGAAATAGAGACTTTCTCGGACAAACAAAAATGGAAGGAATTTGTTGACAGTAGACCTGCCTTGCAAGAAACGTTCAAAGAAGTTCCTCAAACATAGGTCAGAAACTCATATACATATACACAAAGTAAGAGTATCAAAGAAGGAATAAGTGAAGGTAACATAAAATCTTTTATTTTTCGGGGTGCCTGGGTGGCTCAGTCGGATGAGCGGCCGACTTCGGCTCAGGTCATGATCTCGCGGTCCGTGGGTTCAAGCCCCGCGACAGCTCAGAGCCTGGAGCCTGTTTCCTATTCTGTGTCTCCCTCTGACCCTCCCCCATTCATGCTCTGTGTTTCTCTGTCTCAAAAATAAATAAACGTTAAAAAAAAAACTTTTATTTTTCTTATTCTTAATCTAACAGAAAACAGTTTGTTCAAAACGCTAACAGTAATAATGTATTTGACTATGTATGCTTACATATTTTTATATATGCTTCTATATTTGTGAAATAAATAACAACAATGATACAAGGAATAAGAAGAATTAGCATAATTTTGTTATTATAAAGTACACACAATACTCATGAAGCATTACAGTGTTACTTGGTTTTATTTAAAATGTTTTAATTAATTAATTTATTTTGAGAGACACACAGGCAGAGCGAGTGGGGAAGGGGCAGAGAGAGAAGGAGAGGGAGAATCCCAAGAAGGCTCTGTGCTGCCAGCACCGAGCCCAACATGGGGCTCAAACTCACAAACTGGGATCATGACCTGAGCAGAAACCAAAAGGCAATAGCTCAATCGACTGAGCCACCCAGGTGATCCATTTGTTTTATTTTAAATGTTTATTTATTGAGGCGCTTGGGTGGCTCAGTCACTTAAGTGTCCAACTTAGGCTCAGGTCATGATCTCACAGTTCCTGAGTTCAAGCCCCACGTCAGGCTTTGTGCTGACTGCTAAGAGCCTGACGTCCACTTCAGATTCTGTGTCTCCCTCTCTCCTGCCCCTCCCCTACTCACACTCTGTCTCTGTCTCTCAAAAAAAATTAAATTAAATGTTTATTTTTTTGAGTGAGCGAGCACGCACACACAAGCAGGGGAGGAACAGAGGGAGAGAGGGAGAGGGGGACAGAGGGACAGAGAGAGAGAGGGAGGGAGAGAGGGAGAGAGAGACAGAGAGAGAAAGAGAGAAAGAGAGAGAGAGAGAGAGAGAGAGAGAGGGAGGGAGAGGGAGAGAGAGAGAAACCCAAGCAAGCTCCATGCTCAGCTCAAAGCCAGAGTCAGGGCTCAATCTCAGGACCTTGAGATCACAACAGCAATATCAAGACCTGAACCAATATTAAGAGCCGGACGTCCAACCAACTGAGCCACCCAGGTGCCCACATTACAGTGTTATTTGAAAATGGACTTGGATTAGTTGTAAATGTATATGGCAAACTCCAGAGCAATCACTGAAAACTGTAAAAAAAAAAAAAAAAAAAAAACACAAACGGGGGGGGGGGAGCACCTGGATGGCTCAGTCGGTTGAGCATCTACGTGACTCTTGATTTCAGTTCAGGTCATGATCCCAGGGTCATGGGATCAAGACCCACCTTACTGAGTTCACTGGTGCCTACTTGAGATTCTCTCTCCTTCTCCCTCTGCCCTCTCCTCTGCTCACGCTCTCTCTCTCTCTCTAAAACAAACAAATAAATAAAAATATAAAAAAAGAAAATAACTGAAATGTTAAGGAGAGAAAATTGAATAAGATGCTCAGTTAAAACCACAAAAGGCAGAAACAAAGTAGAAGACAAAAATGGGAATGAAGAAGAGGAGCAAATACAGAAAACAGTAACAAATAAGACAGGCCTTAATCCAGCTACAAAATAATCACATGGGGGTGCCTAGCTGGCTCAACTGGAGGAACATGTGACTCTTGATCTAGGGGTTGAGTTCAAGCCTCACACTGGGTGTAGAGATTACTTAAATAAGTAAAATTTTTTTTAAATAATTAATCAATTAATCACCTTGAATGCCAAGGACTAAATGTACAAATTAAAAGAGATTGTCAGAGTGGATCAAAAAGCAACAGCCAACTACGTTATCTACAAGTAACCCGCTTTCTTTTTTTTTAAAGATTTTAAGTAATCTCCACACCAAATGTGGGGCTCAAACTCACAACCTCAAGATCGAGAGTCACATGCTCCACTGGCTGAACCAGCCAGGTGCCCCAAAAACCCACTTTAAATATAAAGACAGCTAGAGATTAAAAGTGAATAGATGGTACAGCATAGGGAATATAGTCAATAATATCGTAATAATGTTGTATGGTAACAGATGGTGACTACACTTATTACGATAAGCACTGAGTGATGTAAAGAATTATTGAATCAATATGTCACACACTTAAAATATTACATTGTATGTTAATTATACTTCAATAAACGAAACAAAATGAAGCATAAAAATCATATGATCATCTCAAAAGAGGCAGAAAAAGCACTTGACAAAATTCAATACCCATTCATGATAAAAACTCACAACAAAGTGAGTTTAGAGAAAAAATATCTCAACATAATAATAAAAATAACAAATTAATAAAAACCATATGTGAAAAAGTAAATGGAAAAATTTACCATAATAACACTAATCAAAAGAAAATAGGAGTAATTACATTAACTTCAGAAAGAGCAGACTTCAGAGCAAGGAAAAGTTATCAGGTATAAGAAGGGCATTACATAGTGATAAAGAGGTTAATTCTTCAGGACAACATAACAATCCTCAACATGTAAATGCCTAACAATAATGTCACTATGTGAGGCAAAAACTGATAGAACTGCAAGGAGAAATACAGGAATCCACTATCGTATTTTAAAACTTCAACATCCCTCTATCAGAAGTGGACTGATGCAGCAGGCAGAAAAGCAGGAAGGATATAATTGAACTTAACACCATTGTACATAATTGAGCCTATAGATTATTTCAACCAATAATAAGAATATATACACCCTTTTCAAGCTCACATACTTCTGGGCCATAAAACACACCTTAACAAATTTAAAATAAAAATCAGGCAATGTCTGCTCTCAGATTACAATGAAATTAAACTACATATCTTTAACAGAAATATAACTAGAAAATCTAAAAACTCATGGAGATTAAACAACACACTTTTGAGTGTGTGTGTGTGTGTGTGTGTGTGTGTGTGTGTGTGTGAGAGAGAGAGAGAGAGAGAGAGAGAGAGAGAGAGAGAGACAGAGGCAGGGAGGGAACATGAGCAGAGGAGGGGCAGAGAGAGGAAGAGAGAGAGAATCCCAAGCAGACTCCGCACCGTGGCTCAACAGGTTAAGCATCAAACTTCAGCTCAGGTCACGATCTCACTATTTGTGAGTTCAAGCCCAGCATTGGGCTCTGCACTAACAGTGTGGAGTTTGCTTGGGATTCTCTCTCTCTCTATCCCTTTCTCCCTGCTTCTACCCAACCCTCTCTGTCTCAAAATAAATAAATAAAAAACACACACACAATGAGATACTACTATACACCTATTAGAATGACCAAATTCTGGAATGCTGAAAACACCAAATGCTGGTGAGGGTATGGAGCAATAGGAACTCTCATTCACTGATCATGGGAATGCAAAATGGTACAGCCACTCTGGAAGACAGTTTGGCGATTTCTTACAAAACTAAACATACTCTTACTATACAATCCAACAATCAGACTCCTTGGTTATTTACCCAGAAGAGATGCACATAAATGCACACAGATATTTATAGAAGCTTTATTCTTAATTGTTAAAACTTGGAAGCAATCAAAATGACCTTCAGTAGGTGAATGAATAAACAATGCTATATTCAGACAATGAAATATTATTCAGCAAATAAAAAGAAATGATCTACCAAAGCATGAAAAGACACAGAAGAACCTTAAATGTGTATTACTAAGTGAAAGAAGCCAACCTGAAAAGACTTCATACTGTATGAAGGCTTATATGACATGCTGGAAAAGACAAAACTATGGAGACAGTAAAATGACCAGGGACTCCAAGAGACTGGCAGCAGGAGGAATGAATAGGGAGGGCACAAAGGATTCTTAGGGCAGTGAAAATGTATGATATCATGACAGATACATGTCATTACATATTTGTCAAAATCCACAGAATGTACAAAACCAAAAGTGAACCCAAGGTAAACTATGGACTTCAGGTGATAATAATATGTCAAAGTATGTTCATTAATTATAACGCTTCACTCTGATGGAGGCAGCTATACATGCATGAGATCAAGGGGTAAATGGAAAATCACTGTACCTGCCCCTCAATTTGCTGTGAACCTAACACTGCTCTAAAAAAAATAGTCTTAATAAAACAAAATTGAGAATTTTCAAAAACTGATAAGAGACTACAAATCACAGATCCAAAAAGAATATTTAAAAAATATATATTCCAGGAGTGCCTGGGTGGCTCAGTCAGTTAAGTATCCAACTCTTGATCTCAGCTCAGGTTTTGATCTCAGGGTTGTGAGTTCAAGCCCCACATTGGGCTGCATGCTGGGCGTGAAGCCTACACACACTACATTGAAGGCAGTCACCAAAAAAAAAACCAAAACAAAACAGGTTACGTACAAAAGAACAAAGGTAAGAATTCTCATCACCTTCCCACCAAAACCGTGCAGCCAGAAGACAACACAGTGCCATTCTGAAAATGCTGGAAAAAAAATAAGTGTCAAACCAGAATTCTATAAACAAGGGAAACATTCTTCAAAAATGAATAAGATTCAACATACCACTTTCAGTAACAGGGAGAACTAGGCAGAACATCAACAAGGAAATAGAAAATTTAAACAAAACTGTAACCCAACTAGACCAAACAAAGATCTATTTAACACTCCAGCCAACTAGACCAAACAAGTATCTACAGAACACTACTCCCCCTGATGGCAGAGTATCCATTTTCCTTAAGTGTATATAGAATATTTTCCATACATCACATGATAGCAATAGAACAGGCCTCAATAAATATAAAAGGATAAAAAACATACAAAGTATGTTTTCCAACTACAGTGAGTGAAATTAGTGATAACAGAAAGAAGAAATCTGGGAAACTGACAAATACACAGAATGAAACAAAACACCCTAAACTAACCAATGGGTCAAAGAAGAAACCAAAAAGGTAGTAGAAAATATTTTGGGGGGCACACGGCTGGCTCAGGTAGTAGAGCATATGACTTTTTTTTTCTCTTTATTTATTTATTTTGAGAGACTGAGCAAGTGCACACATGCAAGAGCAAGGGAGAGGCAGAGAGAGAGGGAGAAACGATCCCAAGCAGGCTCTACACTGTCAGCGCAAAGCCTGATGCAGGGTTTGATCTCACAAACCATGAGATCATGACCTGAGACGAATCAAGAGTTAGAATCAACTGACTGAGCCACCCAGGCACCCAGCAACTCTTGATCTCAGGGTTGTGGGTTCGAACCCCACATTGGGTATAGAGATTATTTAAAAATAAAATCTCTTAAGAAAAAAAGAACATACTTTGATATGAATGAAAATAAAGTATGTCTTCAAAACTTATAGAATGCAGCTAAAGGAGTACTTAAGAAATTTACAGCTGTCTAATGCCTATATTAAAAAAGAAAGATCTTGAATCAATAACCTAAACTTCTACCTCAAGACACAGGGGAAAAAAAGAGAAAACTAAACCTAAAAGAATACAGAAGAAATCAATAGAAACTAGAAAAACAGGTAAGTTGATAAAAAGAATAATTTTTGAAAACAACAAAATTGACAAACTTTGAGTTAGATTGAGCAGGGAAGGAAAAAAGAAGACTCAAACAACTAAAAGCAGGACAGACAGTGGAGACATTCCTAACAATCTTAAAAAAATAAAAATAAAAAGGACTATAATGGAATACTATAAGAAAAACTGTACATCAATAAATTTGCTAACTTAGAGGAAACACAAATTCCTAAGACAAACTACCAAAACTGACTCAAAAAGTTACAGAAAAAATCTGAATAAAACTACAATAGGTAAGAGACTGAACCAGTAATCAAAACCTATCCACAAAAAAAGGCCCAGGTCCAGATGGCTTCACTGGTGAATTCTGCCAGTTAAAGAAAAATTAACATCAACTCTTCCAAAAATTAAAGGAGAAACCAAAATGCCAACTCATTCCCTGAGGCCAATATTAGCCTGACACCAAATCCACACCAACACATGACCAGAAAACTATAGACTGGTATCTCTTACGAAATGTAGATGCAATAAATTCTCAACATAATACCAGCAAAACAAATCCAGCATCATATAAAAAGTATTCTACACCATGACAAAGGAGACTTTATCCGAGGAATGCAAAGTTAGTTTAACATAAGAAAATCAATTAGTATACCAAATCAACAAAGTTTTTAAAACATAAAACCCGGGGCGCCTGGGTGGCGCAGTCGGTTAAGCGTCCGGCTTCAGCCAGGTCACGATCTCGCGGTCCATGAGTTCGAGCCCCGCATCAGGCTCTGGGCTGATGGCTCAGAGCCTGGAGCCTGTTTCCAATTCTGTGTCTCCCTCTCTCTCTGCTCCTCCCCCGTTCATGCTCGGTCTCTCTCTGTCCCAAAAATAAATAAACGTTGAAAAAAAAATTTTTTTAAAAAAACATAAAACCCATGGGAATGCAAACTGGTGCTGCCACTCTGGAAAACAGTATGGAGGTTTCTCAAAAAATTAAAAATAGAACTACCCTACGACCCAGCAATTGCACTAGTAGGTATTTATCCAAGGGATACAGGTATGCTGTTTCGAAGGGGCACATGCACCCCAATGTTTACAGCAGTGCTATCAACAATAGCCACAGTATGGAAAGAGCCCAAATGTCCATCGATGGATGAATGATAAAGGTGCTGTATATATACACACACACACACACACACACACACACACACAATGGAGTATTACTCGGCAATCAAAAAGAATGAAATTTTGCCATTTGCAACCACATGGATGCAACTAGAGGGTATTATGCTAAGTGAAATTAGTCAGAGAAAGGCAAGTATCATACAACTTCATTCATATGAGGAATTTAAGATACAAAACAGATGAACGTAAGGGAAGGGAAGCAAAACTAATATAAAAACAGGGAGGGGGACAAAACACAACAGACTCTTAAATATGGAGAACCAACAGAGGGTTGCTGGAGGGGTTGTGGGAGGGAGGATGGGCTAAATGGGTAAGGGGCATTAAGGAATCTACTCCTGAAATCATTGTTGCACTATATGCTAACTTGGATGTAAACTAAAAAAAAAAGGGGGGCAGAAAAGAAAAAGATAAAACCCAAATAATCATTTTAACAGACACAGAAAAAACATTTGACAAAATTCAATACCTCTTTCATGATAAAAACATTTTTTAATTTTTTTAATTTTTAAATTTTTAAATAGTATGTTTTATGTGACTTTTATACTTAAAAAATTTAATGAGCAAAGGATATGAAGACTTTTCTCCAAAGAAAATGTACAAATGGCCAACAAATACATGAAGAGATGATCAACATCATTAGTCATTAGAGAAATGTAAATCAAAAACCACAATGAGATCATTTCATACCCACTGGGGTGTCTATAATTTAAAAAATAAATAAAAAGGAAAAGAAATGTTGGCAAGTATGTGAAGGAATTAGAACACTCATACAATACAAGGAGGTACTGTATGATGAATGAATTGTATGGTACAGGAGTTATATCTGAATAAAGTAGTTACCATAAAAATGAAGAAATACTCTCAAACAAAAGCAGAGAATTGATGGCAACCAGTCTACATTACAAAAAGTGATTAAAAAAAAAAAAAGCTTTCCAGCAGAAAGAAAATGAAACTGCACAGAAATTGGGATCTACACAAAGAAATAAATAGCACTTGAGATAGCACAAATAAACAAAAGTATGGAATTCTTTACTTTTTATTTCCATTACTCTACAAGATAATTAACTATCTAAAACAAAGTATCAACATATTGTGTGTTATATGCAAAACTAAAATGTTTGGCAAAAATAACACAAAGTAGGGTAGACAAAAACTGGGAATGTACTGTAGTCTACACTACACATGAAACAACATAACATTATTTGAAGGTGACTGTAATTAAATGTATGTACTATAGACTCTAGCTCAACCACTAAATTTTTTTTGAGAGAGAGAGTGCAAGCAGGGGAGAGGAGCAGAGGGGCAGAGAAAGAGAAAGCGAGAAAGAGAAAGTCTCAAGCAAGCTCCATGCCAGCACAAAGCCCAATGTGGAGCTCGTTCCCACAACCCTAGGATCACTACCCAAGCAGAAATCAAGAGTGAGATGCTCAACCAACTGAGCCACCCAAGTGCCTCAACCACTAAATATTTTTTTAAAAGAGATATAAAAAAAACCAGTAGTAGAAATAAAATGGAACCAAATACAAAAAAAAAAAAAAAAAAAAAAAAAAAAAAAAAAGGACAGAAAAAGTTCAGTTAAGCATCCGACTTCAGCTCAGGTTATAATCTCACAGTTCCTGAATTCAAACCCTACACGGGGCTCTGTGCTGACAACTCAGAGCCTAGAGCCTGCTTCAGATTCTGTGTGTGTGTGTGTGTGTGTGTGTGTGTGTGTCTGCCCCTCCCCTGCTCATGCTCTGTCACTCTCTCTCTCAAAAATAGACATCAAAAAAATTTTTTTCATAAAAACAAAGAAAAAGAAAAAAGACAAAGAACATCTGGAACAAATGGCTCTCAAATGACAGACCTTAATTCAGTAACATCAATAATTACATTAAATGTAAATGTGAAAGACAATTAAAAAACAGGGGGCGCCTGGGTGGCTCAGTCAGTTAAGCGTCCGACTTTGGCTCAGGTCATGATCTCATGGTTCGTGGTTCGAGCCCCACGTTCAGCTCTGTGCTGACAGCTCCAAGCCTGGAGCCTGCTTCCGATTCTCTGTTTCCCTCTTTCTGGCCCTCCCCTGCTCATGCTCTGTCTCACTCTCTCTCTCAAAAATAAATAAACATTTAAAAAAAAAAAAAAAAGACAACTAAAAGACAAAAGTTGTCAAAATACATTAAAAAGATAAAAAGGATTGTCAGACCAGATAAAAAAGCATAACACAACCAAATAAAAAAATAAAACCCAATTTGATTGTAAAGATCCAGAATAACCAAACAGGCAACTATCAACAGTCCACCAATGATGACATAAATTTAACTATCAATTGATAAAGATGATCACATCCCAAAAAATAACTATTATCAATTTTCAATACTGAAAATAACTTGGGTACATTCAACAGATCTAACCTAGTGACAAGCTACCTCTAAACATAATGGAATGATTTCACAACAATGAACTGTGTGGTCAATTTTACAAGGCTAAGAATTCTACCTAAATCACTGAAATTCAAATTAACAGTAAAACAAAGCCTTGTTTATTTTCAATCAACCTTTGTAATAATTTCAACTAGTTTTCATATCTTTTGAAAAATTCACTGAAATGAACACTTCACATCACCTTAAAATGCCAAAAATAATAATGAAGTAACTTCACAAAGCAAAATCTACAACGAAAAAATTTTTGTGATACTGTGACCTACACTAATAAATATATGTTTGACCTTTGTTCCCTGGCACAGCGCTCCTAAAACCTTTGGAATTTCCTGAGTGAAAAGAACAATAAAGGCATCTTCTGTTATTCATAACAATCCCTTTCAACCATACCTGAGTTTATGTTAATGCATTTACTTTGGGAAAGCCTCTCAGGATACAGGAACCAACCAGGGGATTAGAGCGCTGAAACTTTCATCCCTGTCCCCTAGCCTTGAGGGAAGGGAGAGGGGCTGGCTGGAGGCTGAACCAATCAGCAAAGGCCAATTATTTAATCACTGATGCCTGCATAATGAAGCTTCCATAAAAATCTGTAAACTACAGGGTCTGGAGAGCTTCTAGGTTAGTGAAGATACTGGAAAGGTGACACACCTGGAAAGGACGTGCAAGCTCTGCAGCCCTTCCCTCATATCTTGCCCTATACACCTCTGCCAACTACCTGTTCCTGCACTACATCCCTTATAATAAACCAGTCATCTGGTAGGTAAACAGTTTCGCTGAGTACTGTGAGCCATTCTAGCAAATTAATCAAACCCTAGGAGGGGGTCAAATGAACCACTTTATAGCCAGTCAGGCATATGCACAGGTAACGACATGGACTTGCAGTTGCCATCAAAAGTGAAGGCAGACCTGTGGGATCTGACACTATCTCCAGGCAGGCAGTGTCAGAATTGGTTAAACTGGGATACCAGACAGGGTCTGACTGAGAACTAGAGAATTGTTTGGTGTGGGAGAAAACCCCCAACACGTGTGATGACCACAGCGAAGTGTTAACAGTAGAGGAGACACACAGGAGAATTTCTCCCTTATAATTTTATTTATTTTTTTTTTAATTTTTTTTTTCAACGTTTATTTATTTTTGGAACAGAGAGAGACAGAGCATGAACGGGGGAGGGGCAGAGAGAGAGGGAGACGCAGAATCAGAAACAGGCTCCAGGCTCCGAGCCATCAGCCCAGAGCCTGAGGCGGGGCTCGAACTCACGGACCGCGAGATCGTGACCTGGCTGAAGTCGGACGCTTAACCGACTGCGCCACCCAGGCGCCCTCTCCCTTATAATTTTAATGAATGTTAACAAGAAAGCCCACGGGCCCAAAATGCCATCACTTGTGCCAGGCCAAGTCACCAAACTGGGGCTTAATATCTAATCTAACTGTAGTTTCAACTTCCCCCATTAATGTAAGTCTTAACCTGTAAATCAGGAATATTCTGATTAAGTACCAATGAGATAATCTATCACATAAACTCTCTCCATCCCCCAAAGGAAAATGACATAATCTACCTAATAAGACCCCTGTCCTTCCCAGTAAGAGAAAGTGATCTTGCCTGAAACAATCCTTTTTTTTTTTTTTTTGCTATTAATTTTCTTGCCCCACCCTCCTTTCTATAAAAAGCTTCCATTTCAAACAGCTCCTCAGAGCATCCCTCTACTTGCCAGATGGAATGTTGCCTGATTCATGAATCATTTAATAAGCCAATCAGATCTTCAAATTTACTTGGTTGAATTTTGTTTGACATGATAAAAATAGTACCATTATAATAGGTACCATTATTTGAGCCACTGTTATATCTGTATTTTATTGGTAAGAAAAAACAGGTAGAAAAAAAAAAAAAGAAAGAAAGAAAACAGAGGTAGTCTGAAAGTACTAATTTGCCTAAAGATTATATACTAAAGGCTGAAACAAGGATTCAAATCCAAGTATGCCTAACTCTGAAGTTCACATTTTTAATTTGAACCCTCTACGCATAAGTCAACTGTGTAAGCTATAGGAAACAGTGAATCCTAAAAATTTCAAAAGAATCCAGAATAAATAGGCACATACATCCTTAATCTGACAAACCTCTTCCTAATGAAGAAACTAGTATCAATTCTATGCTGCAATTTTCAAAGTATTCTCAACACAAAAATGAAAACATACGTGCAATTTTTCTTTTAGCCAAACACTTTGTTCTATTTGACTGTTTTGTCTTCATTTTCTGCAATCCATTCTCTTCCTTTGGTTCCTGTTGCAAAATAAGAAATATCATCAGAATGGCTATGATTACAAGTAGTACTCTTTCCACATCTTCTACAACTAATAGAGGCCAATGAACCTCTGCAGAATCAGTGGCTATTGTAAATGTTCACAGAAACATCAGAAATAGATCCCTTATGGTACAAAAAAGAAAACATGTAAATCTGAAACAAAAATCGTAAAAACTGAAAGACATAATATATTCACACTATCATGTGTCAAATGGACACTCATGTAAATATCTGCATAACACCATTAAACATGCACTAAAGTACAGGGGCGCCTGGGTGGCGCAGTCGGTTAAGCGTCCGACTTCAGCCAGGTCACGATCTCACGGTCCGTGAGTTCGAGCCCCGCATCGGGCTCTGGGCTGATGGCTCAGAGCCTGGAGCCTGTTTCCGATTCTGTGTCTCCCTCTCTCTCTGCCCCTCGCCCGTTCATGCTCTGTCTCTCTCTGTCCCAAAAATGAATAAACGTTGAAAAAAAAAAAATTAAAAAAAAAAAAAAAACAAAAAAAAACATGCACAAAAGTACAGGGAAAGCTTGATTCAGATTTAAAAATGAGTATGATCGGGGCGCCTGGGTGGCGCAGTCGGTTAAGCGTCCGACTTCAGCCAGGTCACGATCTTGCGGTCCGTGAGTTCGAGCCCCGCGTCAGGCTCTGGGCTGATGGCTCGGAGACTGGAGCCTGTTTCTGATTCTGTGTCTCCCTCTCTCTCTGCCCCTCCCCTGTTCATGCTCTGTCTCTCTCTGTTCCAAAAATAAATAAACGTTGAAAAAAAAATTAAAAAAAAAATGAGTATGATTAAAGTCAGTGTGTACTCATTTATTTTAAATTAGTACCTAAAAACCAACAGAGCAGGGCACCTGGGTGGCTCAGTTGGCTAAGTGAAACTCTTGGTTTGAACTCATGTCATAATTTCAGTTTGTGGCTTCGAGCCCCCAGTCAGGCTCCAGACTGGCAGTGCAAAGCTTGCTTAGGATTCTCTTTCTCTCTCCTCCTCTCTCTGACCCTCCCGTCTACTCACACACTCTGTCTCTCAAAATAAACAGATAAACTTAAAAAAAAAAAAAAAAAAAAAAGCAATAGAGCTGGGGAAAACTATGTTACATAATTATTAGGAAAAGTACTAATTTTCTTTATATATAAAGAGCTCTTACAATCAATAAAAAGACCAATATTTAACCTCCTCCCTTACTTTTTAAAAAAATTTTTTTATTTTTGAGAGGAAGAGGGGCAGAGAGAGAGGGAGACACAGAATCTGAAGCAGGCTCCAGGCTCTGAGCTGTCAGCACAGAGCCTGACGCAGAACTTGAACCCACAAACTGAGATCATGACCTGAGCTGAAATCGGACTCCTAACCAACTGAGCCACCCAGGAGCCCCTCCTCCCTTACTTTTAAACATAGAGAACAAACAGAGGGTTGCTGGAGGGGTTGTGAGAGGGGTGATAGGCTAAGTGGGTAAGGAGCATTAAGAAATCTACTCCTGATGGGGCGCCTGGGTGGCACAGTCGGTTAAGCGTCCGACTTCAGCCAGGTCACGATCTCGCGGTCCGTGAGTTCGAGCCCCGCGTCGGGCTCTGGGCTGATGGCTCGGAGCCTGGAGCCTGTTTCCGATTCTGTGTCTCCCTCTCTCTCTGCCCCTCCCCCGTTCATGCTCTGTCTCTCTCTGTCCCAAAAATAAATAAAAAACGTTGAAAAAAATTAAAAAAAAAAAAAAAAAAGAAATCTACTCCTGAAATCACTGTTGTACTATATGCCAACTAACTTGGATGTAAATTTAAAGATAAAAAATAAATAAAAACTAACCTCTGCCTTTAGCAAAACACATAATATATCTCATAAGGAAAAATACACAAGGGGCTCGTAAGTATATGAAAAGATGCTCGACCTCACTTTGAACATCTAAATCAAAATAATTACATACTTTTTTAAGCCTATATTAATAGTAAAAGAAAATGTGTTATAAATCACTTTATGTGGGGAAACAGGTACTCTTATGCTAGATGGGATAAAATGGGTGGAATATGGTTAGAAGGTAAATTGGCAATAACCTCTGAAATCATAAATGTACAAACTCTTTGTCCACCAATATACTTTTTTTTTTTTCCAACGTTTTTATTTTTATTTTTGGGACAGAGAGAGACAGAGCATGAACGGGGGAGGGGCAGAGAGAGAGGGAGACACAGAATCAGAAACAGGCTCCAGGCTCTGAGCCATCAGCCCAGAGCCCGACGCGGGGCTCGAACTCACGGACCGCGAGATCGTGACCTGGCTGAAGTCGGACGCTTAACCGACTGCGCCACCCAGGCGCCCCTGTCCACCAATATACTTCTAGGAATTTATACTACAGATACACTCACACACAAGCACAAAGATGTGTGCACAATAATGCTGAGAGTAGAATATTCTGTCACTGTAAAACCTGAATCAATGCTACTGAAAACATGATCTACAGATGAGCACACTCCTTGTTACTGCTCTAACAAAATAAGCATAGAAAATGAAAATATGCACTTAGAAACTTACAGCGATCTGACACTGCCAAAATATCCAAGCACATGATGAGTGGACTTCCATTTGCAGAAGGACCATGTTATATGTGGTATGTTAAATTTATTCAGTAAAATCCAAAGTATTATAAATATGTGAGAAAATGCAAACATTAATTTAATAGCATTATCACTTTAAGTTTTAATCAAGCCTGTTTTAATTATACTTTAATATGATTAAATGAAAGAAATAAAGCTCACATTATGTTCAAAATACATTATTCTTTTTTATTAGAAAGAGAGAGAGAACATGAATGCGGGAGGGGGGAAAGGGGCAGAGGGAGACAGAATCTTAAGCAGACTCCACGCTCAGCACAGAGCCTGACACAGGGCTCGATGCCACAACCCTGGGATCATGACCTGAGCCAAAATCAAGAGTCAGACGCTCAACCAACTGAGCATCTCCCATACAATCAATAATCTTATTGATTAATTATTTTTAATCTTAATTAGATTTAAAAACAAGCTTCACTGACTTCTGTCATCAAAAAACCCAAATCTTTCTGAATGCAGCGGTAGCAGTAAAATAAAGTGATTGTGAGGAGACAAAGGGCAAAACTTTCATTCTAGTTTTAGTCAGCAATATGATCCTTCACATACTAAGTTTGGTTTTGTACCCACAACTGATGGTGAAGTAAGACAATCAGAGCATCTTGGGCACCTGGGTGGCTCAGTCATTAAGCTTCTGACGTCGGCTCAGATCATGATCTCACGGTTCATGAATTTGAGCCCCACATCACATAAGCTCGAGCCCTGCTGAATTCAGGTGAGCTCAAGCCCACTTCAGGTGCGCTCAAGTCCTGCTTCAGGTGAGTACAAACCCCCACACTGGGTGAGCACAAGCCCCCCAAAATTTTTTTTTATAAATTCAGAGGTGCCTGAGTGGCTTAGTCAGTTAAGCTTCTGACTTGGTTCAGGTCATGATCTCACAGGTCAAGAGACTGAGCCCCATGACAGGCCCTGTGCTGACAAAGTGGAGCCTGCTTGGAATTCTCTCTCTCTGCCCCTTCCCTGCTTACATGCGCACATGCACACATTCTCTCTCTCTCAAAATAAATAAATAAACATTTAAGAAAAAAAAAGAAGAAAAGGGCATCTAGGTGGCTCAGTCGGTTGAGCATTCGATTCTGCGTTTCAGCTCAGGTTATGATTTCACGGTTCGGAAGAACGAGTCTCGCATCAGGCTCAGTGCTGGCAACGTGGAGCCTGCTTGGGATTCTCTCTCTGCCTCTCCCCTGCTTGTGCTCTCTTTCTCTCTAAAAATGAATAAACTTGAAGAAAAAAAATTTTAAAGACACTTAATGTCTAAAACAAACAAAAAAAACTTTCCTAAATGCCAAAAAATATGCCAAAACAAAGAGCCAAAACAGCAAAGAATATAAAATAGATATAGAGAATATAAAATAATCTAATGAAACGCAATTCAAGATTACATACAAAGAACTATAATAAAGTGATCCAGAATGGCTGAAAATGAAAAAATTTTAAAACAATGGAAATCATCTAAATCTGAATTTCTCCACAAATCCTCCAGAAAAACCACAAGACCACAAAGGCAAGAAAAAAACGCCAACTATGACCAGTGTCTTCAGAACAAACCACAATCATATAAGCAGCAAGCAATAAATAAAAAATAAATTCCAACAGAACATCCATTGCTGCTGCAACCCTGTGGGTGCACAAAATAGAGGAAGGAGACACTTAAGAGACTCCATGAAAAAGAAACTAAAGAACTTAAAGCACAGAAAACATTACCCTGATTAGAAAGTCTAACACTATGGCCAAACACTAAGCAAAGGTCCAAGATATGGTACTTCACATAATTAGCTACAATAAAGTGCTTAAAGGTGAGAAGAACCAAAAGTGGCAACCACAGGGATGCAGTGTTACTGGAAGGGAGGGAGATAAACTGGGAAGAACTGCTGCCCTCTGAGTCATTGAAAGAAAACAAAGGAAGGAGAAACAAAAAGGAAGACTCCTGAAGAAAAAAGGAAAAAAAAAGGACATGTCAATCTATCTTCCCCACCCTAACAATTCACTAATATTAACAGTATATTCCATAAAAGAAACTACACTTCACTAAAGATATAAAGGGGAACTTAAAAAAATTTTTTTTTCTCCATGTTTTTTATTTATTTTGGGGACAGAGAGAGACAGAGCATGAACGGGGGAGGGGCAGAGAGAGAGGGAGACACAGAATCAGAAACAGGCTCCAGGCTCTGAGCCATCAGCCCAGAGCCCGACGCGGGGCTCAAACTCACGGATCGCGAGATCGTGACCTGGCTGAAGTCGGACGCTTAACCGACTGCGCCACCCAGGCGCCCCAAAGGGGAACTTTTAAAGTAGGACATCTGCCCAGTAAATGACAGAAGTAAAAAAAGAAATTCCAAACTAAGCAAATGTAAACCAAAAAGAAAATGCAAAAAAACCCATTTCAGCTTATGAACATTATTATCCCCCCTACTAAACACCACCATAGAAAAGAAAATACGATGTCCCAATAGATTACAAAGAAGCATCCAGAAATTAAGAAAAACAGAATCTGGGGCACCTGGGTGGCATAGTTAAGCATCCGTCTCTTGATTTTGGCTCAGGTCATGATTTCACAGTCATGGCATCAAGCCCTGCATTAGGCTCTGCACTAAGTATGGAGCCTGCTTAAGATTCTCTTCTCCCTCTACCCCTCTCCCCTGCTTGTGCTCTGTATCAAGAAAGAAAAGAAAAGAAAAAAGAAAAGAAAAGGAAAAAAAAGAAAAGAAAAGCAGAATCAGAATCTAAAAACACAAACCGTAACCAGACAAAAATAAAAACCAAATGAAATCAAAGTTGGTAAAATTCAGGAAAGAAACTGAAGACAGACAAAACCATCTCAAAAAAAGAAAACTGAATTACTACGTCTCCAAAGGTAAACAGATTCAAGTATAATTTAAAGATGCTCATTGAAGAAATGTAACAAAGTAAGAGAATGAAAAAAATAACCTGCAGGATATATTGTTCAGAGAAAAAATCAAAATGCAAATATGTATACTACATTACACATATAAAAAACTAATATTAAGAAAACATGTGTGGGTTAATTTTCTTTAAAGCAACATCAACAAGAATTACCAAGTAATAAAACTGATTATCAACAGGGAAAGGGATATGGAATAGGTGAGTACAGGATAGAGAGCAGTGTAATTTAAGTATACCTTTCTCTGCAGATTTGATGTGTCCAACAGGGCAAACATTCTACATACGCAAAAATTAAACAAAGAAGGATGGGGAGAAAACTCAAAATCAATGCAAAAAAATCTGAAAGACAGTAAATTTTTAAAAAATTTTTTAATGTTTATTTTTGACAGAGAGACAGAGCATGAGTGGGGGAGGGGCAGAGAGAGAGGGAGACACAGAATCCGAAGCAGGCTCCAGGCTCTGAGCTGTCAGCACAGAGCCCAACACGGGGCTCGAACACACACACCGCGAGATCATGACCTGAGCCGAAGTCGGATGCTCATCCAACTGAGCCACCCAGGTGCCCCGAAAGATGGTAAATTTTAAAGTACCTCAATAACTTTATTAAATATTAATGGTTCTAAAACAACACTTTTAAAAACAATGTCAGTTTATATAAAAATACAAAGACCAAACTGTACTGTACAAGAAACCCAATCAAAGGACATGGGTGACCCAGTTGGTTAAGCATCCAACTCTTGATTGTGGCTCAGGTCATGATCTCAGGGTTGGTGAGATTTTGAACCCTGTGTGAAGGATTCTCTCCCTCTCTCTCTCTCAAAAATAAATAAATAAAGCTTAAAAAAAAACAGAAATGCAATCAAAATATAAAAACATAGGTTAAAAGTTAAAACACCAACATATGGTGTTAGGAAAACTGGATACCCATATGCAAATGAAGAAAGCTGGACCCCTATCTTCTTTTTTCTTTCTTTCGGTGAGTGTATGTGTGTGTGATTACCTGCTTTTTTTTTTTTAACCCAAGTTAGTTAGCATATAGTGTAATAATGGTTTCAGGAATAGAATTTAGTGATTCTTCACTTACATATAACACCCAGTGCTCATCCCAACAAGTGCCCTCCTTAATGCCCATCACCCATTTAGCCCATCCCCTCACCCAACACCCTGCCAACAACCCTCAGTTTGTTCTCCGTATTTAAGAGTCTCTTATGGTTTGTCTCCTGTTTTTATCTTATTTTTGCTTCCCTTAACCTATGTTCATCTGTTTTGTTTCTTAAATTCCACATGTGAGTGAAATCATATATTTATCTTTCTCTGACTTATTTTGCTTAGCATAATACACTCTAGTTCATATTGCTGCAAATGGCAAGATTTCATTCTTTTTGATTGCCAAATAACATTCCATTATATATATATATATATATATATATATATATATATATATATATGTATATATATATATCACATCTTCTTTATCCATTCATCTGTCAATAGACATTTGGGCACTTTCTACACTTTAGCTAGTGCAGACAGTGCTGCTATAAACATTGGGGTGCATGTGCCCCTATGAAACAGCACTCCTGTGCCCTTTAGATAAATACCTAGTAGTACAATTTATCTACAATTACAATTACTACTACAATTTAGTAGTACATAGGGTATTTCTATTTTTAACTTTTTGAGGAACCTCCATACTGTTTTTCAGAGTGGCTGCACCAGTTTGCACTCTCACCAACAGAGTAAAAGAGATCCTCTTTCTCCGCATCCCTGCCAACATCTGTTGTTGCCTGAGTTGTTAATGTTAGCCATTCTGATTGGTGTGAGGTGGTATCTCATTGCGGTTTTGATTTGTATTTCCCTGATGATGAGTGATGTTGAGCATTTTTTCACATGTCTGTTAGCCATCTGGATGTCTTCTTCGGGAAAGTGTCTATTCATGTCTTTTGCCCATTTCTTTGCTGGATTATGTTTTTTGGGCATTAAGTTTGAGAAGTTCTTTATAGATTTTGGATACTAACCCTTTATCAGATATGTCATTTGCAAGTACCTTCTCCCATTTGGTTGGTTGCCTTTTAGTTTCGCTGACTGTTTCCTCTGCTGTGCAGAAGCTTTTTATTTTGATGAGGTCCCAGTAGTTCATTTTTGCTTTTGTTTCCATTGCCTCCAGAGATGTGCTGAGTAAGTTACTGCAGCCGAAGTCAAAGAAGTTTTTGCCTGCTTTCTCCTCAAGGGTTTTGATGGCTTCCTGTCTTACATTTAGATCTTTCATCCATTTTGAGTTTATTTTTGTATATGGTGTAAGAAAGTGGTCCAGGTTCATTCTTCTACGTGTTGCTGTCCAGTTTTCCTAACACCTTTTGCTGAAGAGACTTTTTTCCATTGGATATTCTTTCCTGCTTTGTCAAAGATTAGTTGGTCATATGTTTGTGGGTCCATTTCCAGGTTCTCTATTCTGTTCCATTGATCTACATGTCTGTTTTTGTGCCAGTACCATACTGTCTTGATGTTTATAGCTTTATAATACAGCTTTAAGTCCAGGATTGTGATGCCTCCAGGTTTAGTTTTCTTTTTCAATATTATTTTGGCTACTCGGGGTCTTTTCTGATTCCATACAAATTTTAGAATTGTTTGTTCTAGCTCTGTAAAGAATGCTGGTGTTATTTTGAATTCAGCTGCAAGTCATAAAATCAATGTACAGAAATCAGTTGCATTTCTATACACCAATAATGAAGCAGCAGAAAGAGAAATAAAGGAATCAATGCCGGGGCGCCTGGGTGGCGCAGTCGGTTAAACGTCCGACTTCAGCCAGGTCACGATCTCGCGGTCCGGGAGTTCGAGCCCCGCGTCGGGCTCTGGGCTGATGGCTCAGAGCCTGGAGCCTGCTTCCGATTCTGTGTCTCCCTCTCTCTCTGCCCCTCCCCCGTTCATGCTCTGTCTCTCTCTGTCCCAAAAATAAATAAACGTTGAAAAAAAAATTTATAAAGGAATCAATGCCATTTACAATTGCACCAAAAATCATAAAATACATAGGAATAAATTTAACCAAAGAGGTGAAAAATCTATACACTGAAAACTACAGAAAGCTTATGAAAGGAATTGCAGAAGACTCACAAAAAATGGAAAAATATTCCATGTTCATGGATTGGAAGAACAAATACTGTTAAAATGTCAATAGTACCCAAAGCAATCTACATATTCAAAGCTGGATCCCTATCTCACATGATATACAAAAGCTAACACAAAGTGGACAAAAGACCTAAATGTAAAAGCTACAATATTAAAACTCTTAGAAGAATAGTGGGGAGAGCTTCATAACACTTGATTTGGTAATGATAACCTGGATATGACACCAAAAGCACAAGCAACAAAAGAAAAA
This sequence comes from Herpailurus yagouaroundi, assembly GCF_014898765.1. NCBI lineage: Eukaryota > Metazoa > Chordata > Mammalia > Carnivora > Felidae > Herpailurus > Herpailurus yagouaroundi. Next base: position 66,101,554 of record NW_024412377.1, read on the forward strand.
ACAGACAAACTTAATTATAGCAAAACTTAAAAACTACTGGGCATCAAGGTACTATTAACAGAGTAAAAAAGCAACCTGCAGAGTCTGAGAAAATATTTATAAACCAGGTATCTGAAAAGGAGTTAATATCCACAGTATATAAAAACTCCTACAACTAACCAACAATGTGAATATATTTAATGCCACTGAACTGTACACCTAAAATGGTTAAAATGCTAAGTTTTATATGTATTTTAAACTACACAATACATGCATGCACACATACACATGTCTACCTCGTACCATATACAAAAATTAGCTCAAAATGGATCAAAGAGCAAAAACTATAAACATTTAAAGACTATCATGACTCTATTTGCCAAAAAAATTTTAGATATAACATCAAAAGTACAAACAACAAAGCAAAAGAAATAAACTGGACTTCATCAAAATTTACAGCTTTTCTGCATCAAAGAACACCATCAACGAAGTGAAAAAGACAACTCAGAGAATGGAAGAAAATATCTGCAAATCATATATATAAGGATTTAATAGGCACAATATAAAAATTAACACCATTCAACAACAAACAATTGCAACTAATAAATGGGCAAAGAACTTAGATATTTCTTAGATATGGCCAAGAAGCATATAAAAAGATGATCTAGATCATTAGACATTAGGAAAATGCAAATCAAAACCACAATGTGATAACCACTATACACTCAGTAAGGTGGTTATAATAATTTCCTGTAAAGATTTTTTTTCTTTTTTTTTTTTTTTTTTTAAATTTTTTTTTTCAACCTTTATTTATTTTTGGGACAGAGAGAGACAGAGCATGAACGGGGGAGGGGCAGAGAGAGAGGGAGACACAGAATCGGAAACAGGCTCCAGGCTCTGAGCCATCAGCCCAGAGCCCGACGCGGGGCTGGAACTCACAGACCGCGAGATCGTGACCTGGCTGAAGTCGGACGCTTAACCGACTGCGCCACCCAGGCGCCCCAAGATTTTATTTTTAAGTAATCTTTACACACAACATGGGGCTTGAACTCACAGCCCCGAGATCAAGAGTTGCACAACTTTTCCAACTGAACCAGCCAGGCATCCCTATAATAATTATTTTTTTAAAAAACACAGAAAATAACAAGTGTTGCCAAGGATGTGGAGAAATTAGAATCCTAGTATATTGTTGATATAAGTATAAAATGGTGTAGCTGCTATTAAAAAAAAAAAAAAAGGAATGAAGTACTGACACATGGTATGACATGGATGAACTTTAAAACATATGTTAAGTGACAGAACCCAGTCACAAAAGACCAAATATGGTATGATTCCATTTATATGGCATGCCCAGAATGGGCAAACCCATAGAGACAGAAGTAGATGAGTGGTTGCCTAAGGCTGGATGTTGGCAGGGAAATGGAGAGTGACTGCTAATGGGAACAGGTTTCTTTTTCAGTTACTGAAAATGCTACAAAATTGATAGTGGTTATAGCGCACAACTATGAATATATTAAAAACCACTGGATTACACTTTAAGTTAGTGAATTATATAATGTGTGAATCATATTTATGAGACAAAGTTGTTGTATCAAAACAAAGAAGAATGGTGACAGTCGAGTCAGGATAGATATTGGAGGTTTGAGGACAGCAGAGGAGAAGCAACAGAGTCTCTGGGATAGTAGAGGAATAAACAGACTGTGGAAACGTGTGGATTGCTAGGCAGTACTGAGGGGCCACTTGAGGTTTATGGCCTTAAATATAATGTGAACCCAGTCAGCATTGTTGTGCTGCTTACGTAGGGACACAAATAAATAGATGGAGGGTTGGATTTAACCAAAATTGGGTTTTGCCAGGGAGTACAACAGAAATTAGAAGTGAGTTGAGAGAATATTCAAGGGAATTGTTAATATGATAACAATGAAATCTAAATTAGTGAGAAGTGAGGACATGACAGGGTAATGGGACAATGAAAAGGTGATAGTCTGGAATTAGACGTCCTAGTGTGGCTGAAGGATTATTGCAGTTAGGGTATTAGAGGGAGTGAGTTGGAAAAGATAGGTGGTGGTGATCATTAAAGAATGGGAGATCTGAAAACAAGATCTTGGAAGTGGCACAATTATTACTGACAGGTTCAACCAGGGTTGAGGAACCAGAGAACACAGAAAATGAACTGGCTGTTTCCTTATTTCTCCCAAGGATGGTACATAACTGAAACCATTCTAGATGCAAAAGACAGAGGTTAATTCATTACATACAGTGGATGTCTTGGGCATTAGGCTTACTTCTCTCTCCGAACCCCACTTGAGAAAGGCTGACATGGTATGATCCATGGGAGTTGATGGCCAAAAGGTCAGGGAACTGAGAGGCCAGCATACTGGACAGATCATACCTTAGGTTGAACCTACAAAAACTGCAACTTCATATGCTTCAGTCTAATAAGTAACTGTTAAAATTGTCAATGAATGGTCATGAAGTGGGATGGTTGGTGAGGGGCAGGTGACCCGGAGGATAGGAGATGACTACTTCACGGGTAGGGTAGCAG
>NW_024412377.1:66104087-66223538 GCF_014898765.1 Herpailurus yagouaroundi
CTGTGTCATCACATCTCCCCCTACACCCATCCAAAATTCATACAATGAAGTCCTAATCCCCAATGTATTGATATTTAGACAGAATCTTATAGAATGAGACACCAGAGAACTTACTCTCTTTCAACCAGTGCATCAGGGAGGAAAAGCCATATAAGTACACAGTGATAAGGTAGCCATCTACAACCCAAGGAGAGGGTCCTCACCAGACAATGACCCTGTTGGCACCTTGATTTTAGACTTCCAGTCTCCAAAACTGTGAGGAAATAAATTTACGTTCTTTAAACCACTTAATCTATAATATTTTGCTATGGCAGCCCAATCACACTGAAAACCATGATACCATGACACCAGATATAAAGTTATAAAAAGGACTGAAGAGCACCAAAAATGGAAACCACTGATAAATATATGATTGTTTCTCCTTAGCTTCAAAAACTGATTGTTTAAGCAAAATAATAACAATGTACTATGGGGCTTATAATATATGTACAAGAAAAACACATGACAACAATAACATAAAGTTCAGGGCAAAGTAATAAAAGTAAACTATCATAAAATGCTTACATTATACATGAGGTGGTGTAACATCATGAGGTTACATTATGATAGGCAAAATAGACATACTAAAATCTCTAAATAAACCATTAAAATAATAAGAGTTATAACCAGTAAGTCAAAAAAGGAAGATGAGAACATAAAAAAGACTTGATTAATACAGAAGAAAACCCAGAAAGTCAAAAAAGGACACAAAGAACAGATGGAACAAACTGAAAACAAACAGCAAGATGATAGATCCAAATCTAACCTTACCAATAATCACATAAAATGTGAATGGTCTACACAACAAAATTAAAGGCAGTGATGGTCAGACTGGATAATAAAGCAAGACTCAGCTATACATGCTAACTATAAGAAATGTACTTTACATGTAAAGATTCAAACAGATTTAAAATAATAGGATGGGGAAAAACAGCATGGAAGACAAGTCAAAAGCAAGCTTAATGGCCCCAACATAATGAATGTAACAACAAAGAAAGCAAACACAAACATGAGGCCGACACTAACAAAAAGCCATCCAGCAAAGACACAGAAAAATCTCTCAAGAATTCTACACTAGGTAACTAGGTTGACAGATTTATAACATAAAGATCATTTGAGAAGTTTATAATGGTTTTCATTTGAAATACTGAGACTGCTGAAAAGTTTTAAAATTTTATAGGCCTGTTTTGATGTTTAAAACTCACTTTGAGAAAGAAAACTGCTTTACTTTGCTTAAAAGTAACTAAACATTATTGTTCACTGTACTTGTGTAATAGTAAAAGCTTATCCTACAGCAAATATGAGGAAATTCCATTTAGAAAATGATAAATTTAGAATTATGGTTGTGACATATATTCAATTAGTGTATATCTTATTGCATAATTGACAGAAAAAACTTCCACTTGAAAAACTTTGTATAAACCTTTTCCCCAAATATCGTGGGTTTTGTGCAGTTTTTTTAAATCTTGGATTTACAGACTGTCCTTTCACTCATGAGTTTTGTAAAAGGCAAAGAAATTTATGATAGATAAAATATGTTACATCTAAGGGGCACCTGAGTGGCTCAGTCGATTAAGCATCCAACTCTGGATTTCGGCTCAAGTCATGATCACACAGTTCGTGAGTTCAAGCCCCACGTCTGGATCCATGCTGACAGTGTGGAGCCTGCTTGGGATTCTCTCTCTCCCACTCTCTGCCTCTCCCCTGTTCACTTGCTCTCAAAATAAATAAAGTTAAAAATAAATGCTACATCTACCTAAGTACTGATTCTCTTTTATCAAAAGTCCATTTTATTTTATTTTTTTTTTCAAAAGTCCATTTTAATCTCCCAGTCTACATGGTGTTACATTATTCTGCTTCTCTGTAACAATATCTTTATGCCTTTCTGTAACAGAACCAGATACTTAAAGTTGAAGTGACAATTGTACAAAGTACAAAACTTGAAGATAATTTAGTTTTGTGCCTGGGAATTCAGTAAAATCACAGGACTGTCCTGAACAAAACAAAATGGATTATATACAGGAATAAGTCTGGTTTAGGGTTATTAACCCTCTTGAAATGAACCATCTAATACCCCTAATAAGCACTAGTAGATAAAATTTAAAACAAGTTTGTTTTTAAGTAATATCTCAACTTCCTAAGTTTTCTTTTTAAGTCAAACTCATTAAGGAAGTCATAGAAGTTGTATTTTCTTATTTAGGGAGGAAAAAATCAATCTCTGATGCTTATATACTAAATTTAAGTAAATACCACATTAAAAAAGTAACCTATTTGAAGGTCACCTGAGTGGCTCAGTCGGTTAAGCTTTTGGTCTTTGGCAAAGGTCATGATCTCGCAGTTAGCAGGTTCAAGCCCCACATCAGGCTCTGTGCTGACAGCTCAGAGCCTGGAGCCTGCTTCAGATTCTGTGTCTCCCTCTCTCTCTGTCCCTCCCTCAATGACACTCTGTCTGTCTCTCTCTCTCTCTCAAAAATAAATAAAAACATTTTAAAAAATTGAGGGACGCATGGGTGGCTCAGTTGGTTAAGCGTCCAACTTCGGCTCAGGTCATTATCTCACAATTCATGAGTTTGGGCCCTGTGCATTGGGCTCTGTGCTGACAGCTCAGAGCAAGCTTCCTATTCTGTGTCTCCCTTCTCTCTGTCCCTCCCCTGTTCGTGCTCTCTCTCTGTCTCTCAAAAATAAATAAACATTAAAAAAACTAAAAAAAATTTTTTTTAAAAAAATTCACTATTGGAAAACATGGCTATATTAAAAGGAAACTTTATTCTCATTTCTGTATCATTTATGTGACAGGATTGCAAAGAATGTACACATTCATTTCTTCAAAGCAGCAGAAAAGGTAAAAAGTACTGGCACTTTGACAGTCTCTATATTAAACCCAATGTTAACATACAACATTTATGGGTATATAGCTAAAGGACAGCATACCAAAAATATTGTTTTGAATATTAGTTCATTGAGTAATTTTCAATTGCTCAAAGACACTTCTCATGTTTGAAAACTAAGTAAATGGGGGGAAATTAAGACAAGATAGTTACAATTTTAGGTCTACGATTTGTAAGTTCCACCAGAAAATAGTATTCGCATGTGACATATATTATGTTTTAACCTCATGGTTAATTATATTCATCTGTAGATGAAAAATTAAATTATTTCAAAAATTGGATGTTTTGCTTTTCATAGATCTTAAAAAGGTAATAGGACCCATTGTTTTGAGGGAATTCTATTACATAACACAAACGAGTCATTCTGTATTTGGTCCTTAATACAATTTTAATTTGGACAGATTTATTCTAATTAAGCCATAAATATTAACATATAAGCTTGTTTTGATTAAAGAATTTTCCTATTGATAAAAAAAAAAGAGAAGACTGGATAGCTATATATATGTCATAAGTGGATGTCAGAACAAAGGATATCACCAGCGATAAAAAAGATAATCTCATAATGATAAAGGGATCAATTATCAAGAAGAGATAAAATTCTTAAGTTTACATACATAATAACAAAACTTCAAAATATATGAAACAAAAACTGACAATACTGAGAAGAGACAGACAAATCCACAATTACACACACAGCCTTTATTTAGTATCTCTGTCAAAACAGTTGTAATATTTGCAGAAAATAAATAAGGATATAGATTTGACAACAATATCAACCAACTTGATTATATTGATAATTATAGGGAAAAAAACACAAAAAACACATTCTTCTCAAGTAAACATGAAATATTTACCAAGATAAATGATTTTCTGGGCCACAAAACAAAGTTCAATCAATTTGAAAAAGATTCAACTCATATAAAGTACATACGGCCAAAGGAATTAAATTAGAAATCAGTAACAAGGGGCACCTAGGTGGCTCAGTTAAGTGTCCAACTCTTGATTTCAGCTCAGGTCATGATCTCACAGTTCATGAGACTGAACCCCACATGGGACTCCACGCTAACGGCATGGAGCCTGTTTGGGATTCTCTTTCTGCCTCTCTCTCTGCCCCTCCCCCCACTCATGTTCTCTATGTCTCTCAAAATAAAAAAACAAAATAAAAACTTAAAAAAAAAATCAGTAACAAAAAATCTCTAGAAACACTCCCAAGTATTTAGAAAATAAATAACACACTTCTAAATAACCCATAAATCTAAAACAACAACAACAAAAAAAACCAAAAACACAAAGGGAAATTATAAAGTATTTTGAATTGAATAAAAATGAAAACACAACATGTAAGAATCTGCAGCATGCATTAATGGGAAATTATAGCATTAAACACCAATATCAAAAAGAATAAATGTCGGGACATCAGGGTGGCTCAGTCAGTTAAGCATCTGACTCTTGATTTCAACACAGACTCATGATCTCAGGACTAAGATCTAGCCCCAGTGAGATCTAGCCCCATGTCTGGCTCCGTGCTGGGGTGCTGGGCATGGAGCATGCTTAAGATTCTCTCTCTCCCTCTTGCTCTCCCCCTCCCCCACTTGCTCTCTCATTCTCAAAAGAAATAAATGTCTCCAATCAATGACCTTAACTTCCTTCCACATTAAGAAAATAAAATTAGGGGCACCTTGGTGGCTCAGTCAATTGAGCAACCATCTCTTGATTTCAGCTCAGGTTATGATCCCAGGGTTGTGGGTGATTAAGCCCCACAATGGACTCCACACTGAGCATGGAGCCTGCTTAAGATTCTCTAAGAGTGCCTGGGTAGCTCCATCAGTTAAGCATCTGACTCCTGATTCTGACTCAGTTCATGATCTCACAATTCATGAGTTCAAGCCCTGAGTCCATCTCCATGCTGACAGTGGGGAGCCCGCTTCAGAATGCTCTCTCCCTACCTCCCTCTCTGCCTCAGGCCCGATCATTCACTCTCTCTTTCAAACTATAAATAATAAATAAACTTAAAAAAAAAAAAAAGATTCTCTGTCTCTCCCTCTGCTATTCTCCTCTACTCGTGCACTAAAATAAAAACAAAAAACAAAACAGAAGGAATTAAAGTAAGCAGAAGAAAGGAAATAATAAAAACCAGGGCTATCTGGGTAGCTCAGTCGGTTAAGCATCTGACTTTGGCTCAGGTCATGATCTCACAGTTCATGGGTACCAGCCCTGCGTCAGGCTCTGTGCTGATAGTTCAGAGCCTGGATCCTGCTTCAGATTCTGTGTCTCCCTTTCTCTCTGCCCCTCCTTTTCTCTCTCTCAAAAATAAATAAACATTTAAAAAATCTTTTTCAAAAAAATAAAAATACCAAAGTAGAAATCAATGAAAGAGGGGCGCCTGGGTGGTTCAATTGGTTAGGCAACTGACTTCAGCTCAGGACATGATCTCACGGTTCGTGAGTTCGAGCTCCGCGTTGGGCTCTGTGCTAACAGCTCAAAGCCTGGAGCCTACTTCAGATTCTCTGTCTCCCCCTCTCTCTACCCCTCCCCTGCTCACGTGCTATGTCTCTCTGTCTCTCAATAAATAAACGTTAAAAAAAATTAGAAAAAAAAGATCAATGAAAGAGAAAACAAACAATGCAGAAAAATCAATGAACAGAAAGCAATAAAACTGGACTGATTAGGATTAAAGAAATTATATCAGAAACCAGAGAGGTGTTATCATTATACATCTACAGATTTTAAAAAGGGTAAAGTTAATATTAAAAACAACTTTACATTAGCAATGTAGTTGGAATGGACAAATTCCCTGAAAGACACAATCAAAGCTCACTCAAGAAAGAGTTAACTTAATGGGAATGCAAGCTGGTACAGCCACTCTGGAAAATGGTATGGAGGTTCCTCAAAAAACCAAAAATAGAACTACCCTACGACCCAGCAATTGCACTACTAGACATTTATCCAAGGGATACAGGTGTTCTGTTTTGAAGGGACACATGCACCCCCATGTTTATAGCAGCACTATCAACAATAGCCAAAGTATGGAAAGACCCCAAATGTCCATCAATGGATGAATGGATAAAGAAGATGTGGTATATACAATGGAGTATTACTCGGTAATCAAAAAGAATGAAATCTTGCCATCTGCAACTATGTGGATGGAACTGGAGGGTATTATGCTAAGTGAAATTAGAGAAGGACAAAAATCGTATGACTTCACTCATATGAGGACTTTAAGAGACAAAACAGATGAACATAAGGGAAGGGAAACAAAACTAATATAAAAACAGGGAGGGGGACAAAACAGAAGAGACTCATAAATATGGAGAACAAACTGAGGGTTACTGGAGGGGTTGTGGGAGGGGGGATGGGCTAAATGGGTAAGGGGCACTAAGGAATCTACTCCTGAAATCATTGTTGCTCTATATACTAACCAATTTGGATGCAAATTTAAAAAAATAAAAAATAAAATTAAAAAAACAAGAGTTAACTTAAAAAAATACTTAACCTGAATAGCCTTATATGTAATAATGAAATCAAAATTGTAGTTAAAATACTTCCCACAAACAAAACTTCAAGCCCCGATGACTTTACTGGTAAATTCTATCAAACACTTAAGTTAGAAATAATACCAATTCTACTGAAACTATCCCAGAAAACTGAAGATGATATATTTTCCAACTCATTCAATAAAGCCCAAATCACCCAACATCAAAACCAAACACAGATATTACGAGAAAACTACAAACTAATAACCCTCATAAACAGAGGTGCAAAAATCCTAATTAAAATTTTATCAAGTCAAATCCAACATTATGAAAGGATAATACATCATGAGCAATTGGAGTTTGTCCCAAGAATGCTGAATTTCTTTAACATTCAAAGATCAATGTGATTCACAATATTAAAACGAATTTAAAAAGGATTATTATAAGTTCATCTCAATCCATACAGAAAAAGCATTTCACAAAATCTAATATTCATTCCTGATCAAAACTCTCAACTAGTAAACTAGAAACAAAAGAGAACTTCTTCGGGGCATGTGACCATCTCAGTTGGAAGAACATGTGACTCTTAATCTCAAAGTTGTGAGTTTGAGCCCCACATTGGATACAGAGATTACTAAAAAAATAAACTTTTTTTTTTTAAAAAAACCGAGAACCCATGGGGCGCCTGGGTGGCTCAGTCGGTTAAGCGTCCGACTTCAGCTCAGGTCACGATCTTGCGGTCCATGAGTTCGAGCCCCGCGTCGGGCTCTGGGCTGATGGCTCGGAGCCTGGAGCCTGCTTCCGATTCTGTGTCTCCCTCTCTCTCTGCCCCTCCCCCGTTCATGCTCTGTCTCTCTCTGCCTCAAAAATAAATAAACATTAAAAAAATAAAATTTAAAAAATAAAAAAATAAAAAAATAAAATAAAAAAACCGAGAACCCGATAAAAGGTGTCTATGGAAAACCTACAGTTAACATCATAATAATGGAAGACTACATGCATTCCTCCTAAGATCAAGAACAAGACCAAGAGGTCTATTCTTGGCATTTTCTATTCAACATTATACGAGAGGTTCCAGTCTGGGAAATCAAACAACAAAAAGAAATATAAGGAATCCAGATTGCAAAGAAAAAAGCAAAACAGTCTTTATTAATAAACATTAATAAATAAACATGGCCATGTAGAAAATTTGATGGAATCTATAAAAATATACTAGAATAAGTTTCCAAGGTTGCAAAATACAAGAAAAAATACAAAAATCATTTCTATGCATATTCTACCAAAAAAAAAAAAAAACCTGAAATGTTAAAAGAATTCCGTTTACAAAAGCATCAAAAAACATCAAATACCTAGGGTTAAATCTGACAAAAGATGTGAAAGATCTGTATGTTGAAAACTACAAAATATTGCCATGAGATGTTAGAAACAACCTTAAAGAAATAGAAAAATATACCTTACTCATTGGCCAGAAGTCTCCATATTAAGATATTAATTCTCTCTCAAATCGATCTATAAATTCAACATCATTCCAATCAAATAACTAACAAAATTTCTGTAGAACTGGCAAACTGATTTCAAAATTCATGTAGAAATACAAAGGAACTAAAATAGCCAAAAACCTCTAACAAAGATCAAAGAAGACTGACACTGTTTTATTTGAAAAACCTATAGTAATCAGGGGTACCGGGTAGCTCACTCGGTTAAACGTCTCACTTTTGGGCTCAAGTCATGATCTCACAGTCATGAGATCAAGCCCTATGTCAGGCTCTGTGCTGGGCATGGAGCCTGCTTAAGATTCTCTCTCTCCCTCTGCCCCTCCCCCACTCATACTGTCTCTCTCAAAAGAAAACAAACAAACTTAAAAAGGGGGAGAGGACCTGGCTGGGTCACTTGGCTGAGCATCTGACTCTTGATATGGGCTCAGCTCATGATCCCAGGGTCATGGGATCGAGCCCCACATCAGGCTCCATGTTGAGTGTGGAGTCTACTTAAGATTCTTTCTCTTTCCCCCTCTGTCCCTCTCCCCTGTTTGTGTGCTTTCTAAAATAAATAAATAAATAAATAAATAAATAAATAAATAAATAAACAAACAAACACTATAATAATCAAAGCAGCATTATAAACTGAGTTAAGCCAGACAAAAAGATCAGTGGAATAAAGTCTAGAATTAAATTCACATAAATAAACATGACTGATTTTTAACACAGGTGCAATGGTACAGTGAAGAAAGAAAAGCCTTTCCAACCTACAGTGCTCAAAAAATTGGGTATGATGTTGGGGCGCCTGGGTGGCTCAGTCGGTTGAGCGTCTGACTTCGGCTCAGGTCTCATCTCGCAGTCTGTGAGTTTGAGCCCCGTGTCAGGCTCTGAGCCAACAGCTCAGAGCCTGGAGCCTACCACTGATTCTGTGTGTCCCTCTCTCTCTACCCCTCCCCCACTCATGCTGTCTCTCTCGCTCTCAAAAATGAATAAATGTTAAAAAAAAAAAATTGGGTATGATGTGCAAAAAAATGAACATGGAGCTATACTACAGTATATAAAAATTAACTCAAAATAGATCATAGATCTAAATGTAGCACCTAACATAATATTTCTAAAATAAATCACAAGAGACAATCCTTGTGAACTTGGGTTAAGCAATTTCTTTTATTTTCTCCCCCCCCGGCACTGTAAGTTTTTTTTTTTTTTTTTAATTTTTTAAATTTACATCCAAGTTAGTTAGCATATAGTGCAACAATGATTTCAAGAGTAGATTCCTTAATGTCCCTTACCCACTTAGCCTATCCCCCTTCCCATAACCCCTCCAGTAACCCTCAGTTTGTCCTCCATATTTATGAGTCTCTTCTGTTTTGTCCCCCTCCCTGTTTATATATTATTTTTGTTTCTCTTCCCTTATGTTCATCTGTTTTGTATCTTAAATTCCACATATAAGTGAAATCATATGATTTTTGTCTTTCTCTAATTTCGCTTAGCATAATACTCTCTAGTTCCATCCACATAGTTCCAAATGGCAAGATTTCATTCTTTTTAATTGCCAGGTAATATTCCATTATCTATATATACCACATCTTCTTTATCCATTCATCCATTGATGGACATTTGGGCTCTTTCCATACTTTGGCTATTGTTGGTAGTGGTGCTATAAACATGGGGATGCATGTGTCCCTTCGAAACAGCATACATACCTGTATCCCTTGGATAAATAACTAGTAGTGCAATTGCTGGGTCATAGGGTAATTCTATTTTTAACTTTTTGAGGAACCTCCATACTGTCTTCCAGAGTGGCTGCACCAGTTTGCATTCTCACCAACAGTGTAAAAGAGATCCTCTTTCTCTGCATCCTCGCCAACATCTGTTGTTGCCTGAGTTGTTAATGTTAGCCATTCTTACTGGTGTGAGGTGGTATCTCATTGTGGTTTGGTTTGTATTTCTCTGATGTTGAGTGATGTTAAGCATTTTTGCATGTGTCAGTTGGCCATCTGGATGCCTTCTTTGGAAAAGTGTCTACTCATGTCTTCTGCCCATTTCTTCACTGGATTATTTGTTTTTGGGTGTTGCATTTGATAAATTCTTTATAGATTTTGGATACTAACTCTTTATCTAATATGTCATTGGCAAATATCTTCTCCCAACCATCATTTGCTTTTTAGTTTTGCTGATTGTTTCCTTTGCTGTGCAGAAGCTTTTTATTTTGATAAGGTCCCAATAGTTCATTTTTCATTCCCCTTGCCTCTGGAGACCATCAAGTAAGAAGTTGTGCAGCTGAGGTCACAGAAGTTGTTACCTATTTTCTACTCTAGGATTTTTTTCAATGGCTTCCTGTCTTACATTGTGGTCTTTCATCCATTTTGAGTTTATTTTTATGTATGATGTAAGAAAGTGGTCTAAGTTCATTCTTCTGCATGTCGCTGTCCAGTTTTCCCAACACCATTTCCTGAAGAGACTGTCTTTATTCCATCAGATATTCTTTCCTGCTTTGTCAAAGATTAGTTGGCCATACGTTTGCGGGTTCTCTATTCTGTTCCATTGGTCTATGTGTCTGTTTTTGTGCCAGTACCATACTGTCTTGATGATTACAGCTTTGTAATACAGCTTGAAGTTTGTTGGGTTAAGCAATTTCTTAGATATGCCACCAAAAGCACAATCCATAAAAAAAAAAAATTGGCAAACAGATGCCATTAAAATAACTTCTAGCATTCAAAATATTGATAAGAGAATGAAAAGACAAGCCATGAACTTAGAGAAAATATTTGAAAAGCAAGTACCTAATAAAGGACTTTTAGCTAGAGTATATAAAGAACTTTCAAAACTCAACAGTGAGAAAACAACCAACCCAATTCAAAAACAGGTAAAAGATCTGTCTCCCTCTTTCTCTGCCCCTCCCATGCTCATACCGTCACATTCTCTCTCTCTTAAAAATAAACTTTAGGGGCGCCTGGGTGGTGCAGTCGGTTAAGCGTCCGACTTCAGCCAGGTCACGATCTCGCGGTCCGTGAGTTCGAGCCCCGCGTCAGGCTCTGGGCTGATGGCTCGGAGCCTGGAGCCTGTTTCCGATTCTGTGTCTCCCTCTCTCTCTGCCCCTCCCCCATTCATGCTCTGTCTCTCTCTGTCCCAAAAATAAATAAAAAACGTTGAAAAAAATTTAAAAAAAAAATAAATAAATAAACTTTAAAAAAAAAAGATGATTCCTTTACTATATAAACTGTGGCAGGACAACAGAAGGTGAAAAAGTGTGATAGCTTAAACTTGATACTAAAATCTAATTCAGAAGGTACAAAAAAAGGACAATTATACAAAAACCAATGCCACTAGGAATACAGATGCAAAAATCCTAACATATTAAGAAAGCAAATACAGTATTATGTTAGCGTAATATATAGTGACCAAGTAAGATTTACTCCAGATTGCAAGATGTGCCAAAATTAGAAAATAATATTAATGTACTATATAAAACTAACTGATTAAAGGAGAAAAACTATACCATCATCTTGTTAAAAAATGAAGCAGCATTTGATTAAATACCCATTCCTAAAAACACTAATATTAAATAAGCAATTAATATTTCTGTAACATAATAAAAAATAGAAATATGAAACAAAATATCTGAATACTTCTACAATTAAATTCAAGTCAAGACAAAGATGTACTCTATCACTGAAATCAATCAACATTATTCTAGAAGCTATAATCAATGTAACGAAACAAACAACAAAAAAAGGTATAAATACTAGAAAGGAAAAGAGAAAATGATCCATTATTAGCAGGTATAAGTGCCTACCTGTAAAACCCAAGATAATCAACACAACAACTATTTCAAAAGTCTGTAATGGACTAATGGAACAAAATAGAAAATCCATAAACAAGTCCATTTATTGACAAGATTTTAGTTTACAATAAAGGTAAAACTACAGGGGCTCAGGGGCTCATCACTTAAGCGTCCAACTTCGGCTTGGGTCATGCATGATCTCATGGCTCATTAGTTCAAGCCCCACAAGGGGCTCTGTGCTGACAGCTCAGAGCCTGGAGCCTGCTTCGGATTCTGTGTCTCTGTCTCTCTCCACCCCTCCCCAACATGCACTCTCTCTCTCTCTCTCTCTCTCTCAAAATTTTTTTAAGGTAAAACTTCAAATTTTTGGAGAAATGATTACTGAAAAATGTTGGTTAAAGCATGTAACCATTAAGACTGCTTTTTAGTATATATGTACTGTTTTGAAATACACATAAATGGGGGGTGAAAAAATGAAATACACATATATGTGGTAGAACTGTACAGAAAATCATGGAAATGTAAAACAAATACAGTGCTTACCTCTAGATGGGTGGAAAGGGATGCAACTGATGAGGGTCACACTAAGTCAAGAGGGCTTCTAAGGTAGTGAATACAGATATCCGAATTATTTTTTTAAAGTATGATTTTGTATTTTATGTAAATGTAAAAACCGTATGATTATTTCTATAGATACAGAAAAAGCATTTGACGAAGTACAACATCCACTCATGATGAAAACCCTCAACAAAGTAGGTCTAGAGGGAACACATCTCAACATAATAAAGGGCTTATCTGAAAATCCCACAGCTAACATTATTCTCAATGGGGAAACACTGAGAGCTTTTCCCCTAAAGTCAGGAACAAGACAAAGATGTCCACTCTCACAACTTTTATTCAACATAATACTGAAAGTGCTAGCCACAGCAATCAGAGAACAAAAAGAAATAAAAGGTACCTAAATCAGTAAGGAAGAATTAAAATTTTCACTATTTGCAAAAAACACGATACTACATATTGAAAACACTTAAGACTCCATCAAAAAACAACTAGAACGGATAAATGAATTCAGTGAAGTCACAAGATACAAAATCAATGTATAGAAATCTGTTGCATTCCCATACACTAATAATGAAGCAGGAGAAAGTGAAATTAAGAAAACAACTCATTCACAAGTGCACCAAAACAATAAAACATCTAGAAATAAACTTAATCAAAGAGGTGAAAGAGCTATACTCTGAAAACCATAAAACACTGATGAAAGAAATTAAAGACAACACAAAAAATGGAAAGACATTCCATGCTCATGGGTTAGAAGAACAAATATTGTTAAAATGGCTCTACTACCCAAAGCAATCTGCATGTTTAATGCAATCCCCATCAAAATACCAAGAGCATTTTTCACAGAACTAGAACAAACAATCCTAAAATTTGTATGCAACCACAAAAGACCCCGAATAGCCAAAGCAATCTTGAAAAAAAAAATTCAAAATCTATAAAGAACTTATCAAACTCAACACCCAAAAAAGAAATAATCCAGTGAAGAAGTAGGCAAAAGACATAAACAGACACTATTCCAAAGAAGACATCCAGGTGGCTCAAAGACACATCAAAAGATGCTCAACATCACTCATCATCAGGGAAATACAAATCAAAACCACAATGAGATACCACCTCACACTTGTCAGAATGGCTGAAATCAACCACTCAGGCAACAGATGCTGGCGAGGATGTGGAGAAAGAGGAACCCTTTTGCACTGCTGGTGGGAATGCAAACTGGTACAGCTACGCTGGAAAACACTATGGAGGTTCCTCAAAAAGTTAAAAATAGAATTACCCTATAACCCAGCGAATGCACTACTAAGTATTTATCCAAACGATATAAAAATGCTGACTCAAAAGAGCACATGCACACCAATGTTTATAGCAGCACTATCAACAATAGCCAAATTATGGAAAGAGCCCAAATGTCCATCGACTGACGAATGGATAAGAGGATGTGGTATGGGGCACCCGGGTGGCTCAGTAGGTGAAGCATGGGGCTCAGCTCAGGTCATGGTCTCACAGTTTTTGAGTTCAAGCCACATGTTGGGCTCTGTGCTAACAGCTCAGAGCCTGGAGCCTGCTTCAGATTCTGTGTCTCCTTCTCACTCTGCCCATCCCCCACTCATGCTCTGTCTCTCAAAAATGAATAAACCGCAAAAAAAAAAATTTAAGAAAAAAAGTATGTGGTGTACACACACACACACACACACACACACACACACACACACACACTGGAATATTACTCGGTGATCAAAAAGAATGAAATCTTGCCATTTGCAACCACATGGATGGAATTAAGAGTATATTATGCTAAGTGAAATGAGTCACTCAAAAGAAGATAAATATCATATGATTTCACTCACATGTGGAATTTAAGAAACACAACAGATGAACAGAGGGGAAAGGAAAGGAAAATAAGATAAAATAGAGAGGAAGGCAAACCATAAGAGACTCTAAATACAGAGAACAAACTGAGGGTTGCTGGAGGGGAGGTGGGTGAGGAGATGGGTTACGTGGGTGATGAGCATCAAGGAGGGCACTTGTTGGGATGAGCACTGAGTACTGTATGTAAGTGATGAATCACTAAATTCTACTCCTGAAATCATTATTACACCATATGTTAACTAACTTGGATTAAAAAAAAAAACAAAAAAAGAAGTATCACAATTCTAGACTTCAAGTTATATTACATAGCTATAGTAATCAAAACAGTATGGTACTGGCACAAAAATAGTCATATAGATCAGTGGAACAGAACAGAAAACCCAGAAATAAACCCATAAATATATGATCAATTAATCTTCAACAAAGCAGAAAAGAATATTCAATGGGAAAAAGTCTCTTCAACAAATGGTGCTGGAAAAACTTGTCAGCTACATGCAAAAGAATGAAAGTGGACCACTTTCTTACAGCATACACAAAAATAAATTCAAAATGGATTAAAGACCTAAAGATGAAACTTTATACCATAAAAATCATGGAAGAGACCACAGGCAGTAATTTCTCTCACACTGGCCATAGCAACAGTATTCTAGATATGCCTCCTGAGGCAAGGGAAATAAAAGCAAAAATAAACTATTGGGACTCCATCAAAATAAAAAGTTTCTGCATAGCAGAGGAAACAACAAAACTAAAAGGCAACCTACAGAATGGGAGAAGATATTTGCAAATGACATATCAGATAAAGGATTAGTATCTAAAAATATAAAGAACTGATACAACTCAATACCCCCCCCCAAAAAAAAATCAAATAAAAAAAAAATGGACAGAACACATGAACAGACACTTCTCCAAGAAGACATCCAGAGGGCCAACAGACACATGAAAAGATACTAAGTATCACTTATCATCAGGGAAATACAAATCAAAACTACAATGAGATATCACCTCACACCTATCAGAATAGCTAAAATCAAAAACACAAGAAATAAGCATTGACAAGGATATGGAAAAAAAGGAACCCTCTATGCACTGTTGGTGGGAATACAAACTGGTGCAGATGCTGCAGAAAACAGTATGCAATTTCCTCAAAAATTTAAAAATAGAACTACCCTATAATCCAGTAATTGTACTACTGGATATCTACCCAAAAAATACAAACACACTAATTCAAAGAGATACCTGCACCCCTATGTTTATAGCAGCATTATTTACAATAGCCAAGATATGGAATCGGCCCAAGTGTTCATCAACAGATAAATGGATAAAGAAGATGTGGCATATATGTATGTATATATATGTATACATACTGATAATGGAATATTATTTAGGCATAAAAAAGAATGAAACCTTGCCATTTGCAAGGAATATTATTTAGCCATAAAAAAGAATGAAACCTTGCCATTTGCAATGACTTGGATGGAGCTAAGTGAAATAAGTCCAAGAAAGACAAATACCTTATGATTTCACTCATGCGGAATTTAAGAAACAAAACAAATGAGCAACAGAGAAAGAGACAGAAACAAACCAAGAACAGACTCTTAACTATAGAGAACAAACTGATGGTTATCAGAGGGGAGGTGGGGGGAGAATGGGTGAAATAGGTGATGGGGATTTAAGAAAAAAAATAAATAAAAAAATTATGATTTGCATTTTATGGACTCTCCTGTGCGGCATATTTGACAACTTAAAAAAAAATTAATGAGTTAGATCTGTACCTGTTGTTATAAAAAGATCTGCAATAAATATTAAATTAAAAAACAAAACAGCCTATGTAGCATGATTCCTTTCCTGTAAAAGATTTTATTTATAGCATATTCATAAAAAAAAACTTTTCTGGAAGAATAGAGAAAAAATTATTACCTTTATTTAAATGTACACTGACTGAGGTGTACATCTTCACTATATAGCTTTCCATACTATTCTGTTTTCAAATAGTTTTGAACTGTTTTTATCTGTTTTAACATGTATGTATAAAATGTTTTAACATATCTGTGTGTGTGTATGTGTATAGTTATTTTTGTTAATATTAACACAAGTTATTTAACTGGTAGAATTGATGGATTCTTTTATTTTCTCCTTTTTTTTTTTTTTTAATTGTATTTATTTCTTTTGACAGAGAAAGAGAACACGAGCAGGGGAGGGGCAGAGAGAAAGGGAGAGAAAGAGAATCCTAAGCAGGTTCTGCACTGTCAGTACAGAACCCGACATAGGGCTCAAACTCATGAACCATGAGATCACAACCTGAGCCAAAATCAAGAGTCAGATGCTTAACCAACTGAGCCACCCAGGCACCCCTTGTTTTCTTCTTTATACTTTCATACCTTTTTATTTTTTTTTTCTTTCATACCTTTTTAAAAACTATTTAGCCAAAATCCTAATTAAAAACTAGACTATAAGGAAATTCAAAAAAATAAACAAATACCCAACAGAGATGTGAATACATGTTCAATTTTCCTAACTATTAAAAAATACACAACTTTTTCATTATGAAATTGGGAAAAATAAAAAATGTGGTCACACCCTTCAAAAGGAACAAGGCAACTAATGCACTACTGATAAGAATACAAATGAGAACAAACTGTGACGGTTGCAATAAAGTATACTATATTAAAATTCTAAACTGATCTTGTAGGGACTAGAGAATCAAAGATTTTTTAAGTAAGTGAATACAACAATCTAAAATCGGAATTCTTAAAAGAAAGTTGGAGTAGGGGCACCTGGGTGGCTCAGTCGGTTAAGTACCCGACTTCAGCTTGGGTCATGATCTCAGAGTTTGTGGGTTCGAGCTCCATATCAGGCTCTCTGCTGACAACTCAGAGCCTGGAGCCTGCTTTGGTTTCTGTGTCCCCCTTTCTCTCTGCCCCTCCCCTGCTCATGCTCTGTCTTTCTCTCTCAAAAATAAATAAACATTAAAAAAAAAAATTGGAGTAAACTAAGTGAAATGTAGAGAAAAACCAAAGATAGACAATCAAGTTCAGAGTCTTAACAGACTCAAGAGCTCAAATAACAACATGATCTCAATAACAAGAACTCAAATAACAGATGATCAAGGAAAGAAATGGAAATGAAAGAGAAAGAATAGATTGAGTGTCATTTAAGAGGTAAAAACTAAAGAATGTGGTGAATGATTAGGTATAAAATATGAAAGAGGAATGAGTTAAATACAATTCTGAGTTTTAATAACAAGGCAAATGAGGGGTTCTACCATCAAATGAGCTAGAAGATAAAGAAAAAAGAGAAGTAAACTTGGAAGAAAAAACAATGACTTAATTCACTGCCTTCCTCTATGTAACCTAAAGACCAACGGAAATCTCTAATAAACAAATGGAAAGAAGGAACAAAGAAGAGATGTTAAGATCTAAAGCAGCACTGTCCAAAAGCAACACTGTCCAATAAAGTTTTCCACAAAGAGGGGCACCAGGTGACTCAGTCAGTTAAGTGTCTGACTCTTGATTTCAGCTCAGGTCATGATCTCACAGTTCATGAGTTCAAGCCCCATGTAGGGCTCTATGCTATAGTGCATAGACTGCTTGGGATTCTCTCTCCCTCTCTCTGGCCCTTCCCTGCATATGTGTGCTCTCTCTCCCTCTCCTTCTAAATAAATAAGTAAATAAATAAACAAATTTTTAAAGTTTACCACAATGAGGTAAATGTTCTATAACTGTGTCATCTAATACAGCAGACACTAGACTCATGTGACTTTGATCACTTGAAATGTGCCAGTATAACAGAGAAAGGGATTTTTTTTATTTAATTTTAATTAACTGTAATTTAAATAGCTACAGGTGATTCATTGCTATCACACTTAGAGACTTTACAGCATTTACATTCTCTTTCTCCCACTTTCCAAACACATAAAAATTAACATTTACATTTGCCTTAGTCTCTTCTAATAGTTTAAAAAATACCATCTTGGGTCAATATATTACAAAAATGAGTAACTATGATCCAGTCTCAGCCAAACAGTATTACTTTCTTTTACATAATTCTTAATTACATTTACAAATCAAAATGAAGCTGAGTAAAAAACTGCACATTCCAGCAAGCTGGCATTAAGGTATAGTCACAAAACAAGCCATGGAGAAGGCCTAGTTTGAGAGCTAAAGCCCCACTATTCAGAATACTAACCTCTCCATCACTATCAGATATCACAATGAATGCATCTTCAAACCTACGTTTCCTCTTCAGATTGACAGAACTGGCAGTTTCTGCATCTTTCTTCTCCAAGTTCTGTGCTTCAGTGGCTTCTTTAACCCTTTTCTTTCTCCGTGGCATCCTTATCTGAAACACAGGGTAAGTAATTTACTCAAAGTTTAATTTTTCCAGATGCTATCTGTAATTTAATCATATAAAAGAAAAAGGTTCCCATCTAAAAGAAGTAAAATAACTTCTGAATACTTCCACTACTCATTAAAATTCCAATTTTTCTATTAAAAAACTATATATGTACATATCTCATCTCTGTAGGGACATTTCAATAAAAATAATATAATAATTTATCCCAGTTATTTAAACATTAACTTAGATAGTTGGTTCTCTTGACTATGTATTATAATTTAAAGGAACTATTTTTCAACAGCAATGCCTCCACTTGATAAAAAGAACATCTCCAAAAAACAAAAACAAAAACCAAAAAACCAACCCATAGTTAATATGACACTTAAACATAGAAGACTGAATGCTTTCTCCTTAAGACAGGAACAAGACAAGGATGTCTGATTTCATCATTTCTAATGAACATTATCCTGGAGGTTCAAGGCAGGTCATCTACGCAAGAAGAAATAAAAGATATCCAGGGGCGCCTGGGTGGCGCAGTCGGTTAAGCGTCCGACTTCAGCCAGGTCACGATCTCGCGGTCCGTGAGTTCGAGCCCCGCGTCGGGCTCTGGGCTGATGGCTCAGAGCCTGGAGCCTGTTTCCGATTCTGTGTCTCCCTCTCTCTCTGCCCCTCCCCCGTTCATGCTCTGTCTCTCTCTGTCCCAAAAATAAATAAATAAACGTTGAAAAAAAAAAAAAAAAAAAAGAAAAAGATATCCAAACTGGGGCGCCTGGGTGGCTCAGTTGCTTAAGTGTCCAACTTTTGGTTTCAGCTCAGGTCATGATCTCATGGTTCATGAGTTTGAGCCCCATATCAGGCTCTGTGCTGACAGCACAGAGCCTACTTGGGATTCTGTCTCCCTCGCTCTCTGTCCTTCCCTTGCTTGCCCATTCTCTCTCAAAAATAAATAAATAAACATTAAAAAAAAAAAAAGACATCCAAATTGGAAAGGAAGAAGTAAAACTATCACTTTCTGCAGATGACATGGTCTTGTATTTAAAAAAACAAAAAAATTAAGGACTCCACTGAAAAACTATTATAACCAATAAAGAAGTTCAGAAAAGACTGCAGCATACAGTCAACATACAAAAATCAATTGTAGTGTTATCCACTAGCAATAAAAATCCAAAAACTGAATTTTAAAAATTCCATTTCTAATAACATCAAAATAATGAAATTCTTAAGAATAAATGTAACAAAATAAGGCAAGACTTACAAATGAAAACTTAAAAATATTTTGAAAGGAGGGTCCAGTTCAAGATAACATAGTAAAAATCTTGATTTAACCTCCTCCTATAGATACACCAAGTCTACAAATATATATGGAACAAATTATTTTGAAATAAACTTAAAACCTGGCAGAGCAACCCATTCACATAAGACAAATGAGAGGGAAACCACATCAAAGCAAAGTTAAGAGAAATCTCATCATAATCCCCACCCTAGGCACAACAACCCACAGTGGGGGCGGGGGGAGTCGACCCAGGAGCTTCTCCCTGAGGAGAGATCAGTTTGAATCGCATATCTGGCATCACAACTTTTCAGACCTGCAACTGAGAGATAAGCCCCCTAAACATCTAGCTCTGAAAGCCAACAAGCTTGCATCCATTAAGACTCCCAAAACCAAAATGAATTGAAAAGCAGTTCTCAAAAAGCTGACACATACCAACTCACCCACCCCAGGGCTCAACACAAAGGCAGCCAACTGAAAAGCACCAAGACTTTCTGTGAGAGAGACTTATTTGTTTATCTTAAAACATCAGCCTGAGGCGCAGGCATCTAATTTAACATACATGTGGGTGACTACTGAAATATTCAAAGGCAGAGGCCAGTAGGCACCATCTTTGCATCTCCCTCTGCCTCATTCAAGCTTGCCAGTATCTCCCAGAAAGGAGTTTGTGCCCTTGTCTGATACTCCAATTTTTACAGCTGCTTCCCAGGGGATACTTCCAGATCACCTGCTTCTGGGGGCCACCAGGACTTACTTACACTGACAGTCCTGCAGGACTTTATATATTTGCATACTTTAAATGCTGCAGCCTGAGAGTCTGGCTTCCAAACAGCCTCAACCTAGGTGATGACTGAGTTCCTCCCCTTTGGGACATTGGCAGTTCTTGGCATACCTTCAAGTGCCAGGAACCACTAAAAATATAATAGGCTGCTTGGATAATCACAAAGGTTTGAAAGACAACTAAAAGCTATGGCAAAGCTGAAAAATAAGATTCATTTCCTACATAAGGCCATTCTTTCAAAACTTGCTATTTTATCTAATGCACAGAATCAACATGGAGTCAAAGAAAATACAAAAACAAACAAAAAGCAAAAAACAAAACAAAACCAGAGGAAGATGTTCCAAACAAAAAGAATTAGATAAAATTCGGAAAAACGCCTTAACAAAAGAGAGATAAGTCATTTACCTGACAAAGGAGTTCAAAATAACAGTCACAAAAATTACACACTACACTCAGGAGAATGAATAAACATAATGAGAATTTTAATTAAAAGAAAATAAAAGAGAGTACCAAACAGAAATCACATTACTGAAGAATGCAATAATATAACTGAAAAATACAATACAGGGGTTCAACATCAGACTATATGAAAAAGAAAAGATCACTGCACTTGAAGACAGACCAATGGAACTCATTCAATTAGAGCAGCACAAGAAAAAAGATGAATAGAGTGAAGACACATTAAAGAACTTATGGAAAGGACAAAACCAGGCAGACTGACATTCACATTACAAGGGTCCCAGAAGAGGGAGAGAAACAAGAAGGAAAATTATTTGAAGAAATAATGGATAAAAATTTCCCTAATCTGGGAAAGAAAACAGACATCCAGATCCAGGAAGCCCAGAGAGTTCTAAAAAAGATGAACCCAAAGGAATCCACATCAAGACAAATTATATTTAGAGTGTCAAAAGTGGGGCACCTGGGTGGCTCAGTCGGTTAAGTGTCTGACTTTGGCTCAGGTCATGATCTCACGGTTCGTGGGTTCAAGCCCCGAGGCGGGCTCTGTGCTGACAGCTCAGAGCCTGGAGCGTGTTTCAGATTCTGTGTCTCCATCTCTCTCTCTGCCCCTCCCCTGCTCACACACTGTCTCTCTCTCTCTGTCTCTCTCTCTCTGTCTCTCTCTCTCTCTCTCTCCCTCTCTCAAATATAAATAAACATTAAAATTTTTTAATTAAAAATACATATCATACTTAATGGTGAAAGACTAAAAGCTTTCCCCTTAGAACAGGTACAAAACAAGGATGTCCACTCTCAGCACTTTTATTCAACATTATACTGGAGGTCCTAGCCAAAGCAATTAGGCAAAAAGAGAGAAAGAAATAAATAAAAAGCATATAGATTGGAAAGAAAGAAGTAAAACTATATTTTCAGATGCAATGATATTGTATATAGAAAATTCTAAGGAATCCACTAAAAACAAAACAAAACAAAACAAAACCCTATTAGAGGGGTGACTGGGTGGCTCAGTTGGTTAAGCATCCAACTTCAGCTCAGGTCATGGTTTCACTGTTCCTGAATTCAAGCCCCACATCAGGCTCTGTGCTAACAGCTCAGAGCCTGGAGCCTGCTTCAGATTCTGTGTCTCCCTCTCCCGCTCATGCTCTCTTTCTCTCAAAAATAAACGTTAAAAATTTTTTTAAAAAAGAAAACCATCAGAATACACAAGTTTGGCAAGGCTGCAGAATACAAAATCAATAAATAAAACTATTTCTATACATTCAAAATGAGCAATGTGAAAATAAAGTTGAGAAAACAATTCCATTTACAATAGCATCATAAGGACTAACTTTACCTAACAGAAGACATGCAAAACTTATACTCTGAAAGCTACAAATCATTTTTTAAAGAAATGAGAGATCTAAAAAATGAAAAACATCCCATGCTCAAAGATCAAAAGATTTCATATGGTAATACTCTTTAATATTTTATTTTTTATTTTTTTAATGTTTATTCATATTTTGAGAGAGAGTGAGTGGGGGAGGGGCAGAGAGAGAGGGAGACACAGAATCTGAAACCAGCTCAAGCTCTGAACTGACAGCACAGAGCCCAATGCAGAGCTCGAACTTACAGACCGTGACATCATGACCCGAGCCCAAGTCGGACACTTAACTGACTGAGCCACCCAGGAGCCCCAAATATGGCAATACTCTTTAAACTAACATATCAATTCAATACAATACCTAATAAAATCCTGGTTCATTTTGTGTGTGTGTGTGTGTGTGTGTGTGTGTGTGTGTGTGTGTAAATCAACAAGCTGATCCTAAAATTCACACGGCAATTCAAGGGTCCCAAGATAGATATTTTTAACTTTTTTAATTTATTTATTTTTTAGAGGGGGGAGGGGCAGAGAGAGAGAGGGAGGGAGGGAGAGAATTTGAAGCCGGCTCCACACCCAGCACGGAGCCCAACGTGGGGCTCAATCTCACAACCCTGAGATGATGACCTAAGCTAAAATCGAGTCAGATGCTTAACCAACAGAGCCACCTACGTGCCCTGATGGTCCAAAAATATTCTTAATTAACTAATCTTCATAAAAACCTAAGAAGTATATATAATTATTACTAGGAAGCATAAGTACAGAAAAGTAACTTGTCCAAAGTTACAAAGCAGGCACTTGCAATTCTGTCACCTGACTCCAATACTCTATAACTTAATCTTTACACCTCTTCTAACTAAAACTGCTACCTAATATATGGTATGCACACATAAATATGTGCTGAATGAACAGCTTAATGTATATATTTAAATTATTAAATACTACAAAAAGGCATAAAAGGATAAAATTATTACAGGTTGAATAGCCTAGGTAAAACCTGGATGTCGGAATTCGTTTGAGAGAATTCTCAAGGAATCACGGTGCCCCAGGAAAACATCTTCTATGGAATAGCTTTCATCTTATTAAATGTTTTCTGTACCCTAGAGTTATTTAAACAAAATTGCTCAAATCTGACATGAAGAATAGCTATACCACCAAATATATGTATTTCTTAAAGATGAATAAATAAAAACCCTTTTCTGTAGCACAGAACCACCTGTAGTCTCAAAGTGGGTTTTCAAAGAATTAAGCAGATAAGAGATAGGTAAGAAGCATTAAGTAAAGGCACCCCACAGATACAGACTCCAAAATTCAGTGCTTCATGAGATGTAGCCACTTTGCTCCACAGTAACTCTAAGAGTAAAAACAAGGCATTGGTTGGCCAATTTAATTTTTTTAATGTTTATTTCTGAGAGAGACAGAGCATGAGCAGGGGAGGGGCAGAGAGAGAGAAAGAGGGAGACAAAGAATCTGAAGCAGGCTCCAGGCTCTGAGCTGTCAGCACAGAGCTGGACTCCGGGTTCTAACTTGTGAACCTCGAGATCATGACCTGTGCTGAAGTTGGATGCCCAACCAACTTAGCCACCCAGGTGCCCCACTGTTTGGCCAATATAAACACACAGGCCAACATATAGCTCAGTTACTATTTATTTAAGTTGCTACCCTTCAAAATAAAGAACTCACTAAAATAATGGCTTATCTTCAATTATTTGAACTGAGGCTATAGAATGAATTACCACTAACTGTGAAGGATAAATAGAGCCTAGAGGCCAAAAGCCTCATCTTAATTATGACAGGAACAAAATGTCTCTAAAAGAATGTACAAGCAGTAAAGGTGATGCAATAATGAGACGTGGTTTTTTTTTATTATTATTATTTCTCACGTAGCTTTTTTTGGTACTATCCTTGAAAATCTCCAATTTGGGATACTATTTGTCATTTTCTTTAAGCACATCTATCATCCTTACCTATCTGAAGAACAATCACTGAAAATATAATTTTAAATCTTGACATTCTACCTACCAAACCTGCTTTGAAAGCTTAAGGACACAGGGACCTTAACAATTCTTTATGAATGACTGACTATAAGTTATTAAGTCACTATTCAAGAAATGTGGTACCAACCTCTTTATCACCTGATTTCACAGATTGTTTCCTTGTTTTAAAAAAAAAAAAGGTAAATGGGGGCCACTGGTTGTCTCTGCCCAGCCTCCAATTTTGGCTCAGGTCATGATCTCACAATTTGTGAGGTGGGGCAGAGCCCAATTTCGATCTTCTGTCTCCCTCGCTCTCTGCCCCTCCCCCACAGACATACACTGTCTCACTCTCTCAAAAAGAAATAAAACATTTTTTTAAAAAAGGTAAATACCTTTACAAACACACACACACACACTTATTCTTTATTCTCGGCCTCAGGATAAGTGTGTAACAACAAACTCCAAACACATTTTGAGTGATAATTATGGTTATTTATGGAGTCCTGGGACACTATTCTTGGTACCTCACACACATTATAAAGGTTATCTTCCCAATAACTATATGCGGTAGGATTCACTATTTTACACTATTTATCACTAATCATTATTTTAACGATTTTTATCAGTATTTTAATGTTTGTAAGCTTACTCAAAATCAAACAATTGGCAAGTTCCTAGGTTGGTAAATGGATATGTTGTGAACTGCTGCTCGATATGCCTGATTCCAAAAACACATTCTTTGATTCATCTACAAAGCACTAGCTCCCGACAGAAAAAAAATACAGAAGCATAAAACTTTCACTTTTTCCTGGACATTACTTATATCTCAGTATGATACAGTGACTAAATACAAGAACATTAGGCTGACTGGATTCAAAACAGCCCTACCACTTATCATACAGGTTACCTCATCTGTAAACTTAGAATAGTACCTATTTCATATAAGTGTCGTTAAGATGATCTATAAATGTGTACGTGTAACAAGCTTGAAACACTGTAATCATACAGAAAGAAACATCAGTTCCGTTAGAGGGGAAAGTGGTAAACAATAAAGATTTCCAAGGAACAGATTTTTTTCTGAGCAAATAACTAATCACTCCGCAACTGAACGGTAGCCTGGCCCGAAGGGAGGGGGGGGGGCAGCGGAGGGGCCCGGTGGCCCCAGCTCCGGTAGAGGTCCGGGCTGTGGGGCCCCGTGGGGGGGACACGGCGAACACTCAGCTGCCTCCCGGGGAGTTCAGCGTGAGGAAGACGCTTTCGAGGGACGGGCGGGGTCAAGAGCCCAACGTCTCACGAGAAATAACGAAGGAGCGCCCAGGAAGATAAAGGCCGCACCCCCCGGCGCGGGGGGGAGGGGGAGCGGGGGGGGGGCCGGGGGGGAGGGGGGGGGGGGGGGGGTCAGGCCTGGCACCTGAGGGAGGAAGGCCACCACCGCGTCAGGAGGCGCCCAGCGAAGTCCCTACGGCCCACCCTGGTGTACCAAAGGGCCCCACTCTCGCGTCGGGAGGCGCCCGCCCGCATCCTGTGTTCCCACCCCGGCGTCCAGAGACGCCCACCCAACAGCCTGAGGGGCCACCTCGGCGTCCGGAGAGATCAGTCCCTGCGCCAAGAGGGCCCTACCCAGCGTCAGCGGCGCCCCCTCGGGTGAAGAGCGGGCCGCGGCCCCCGTAAGAGAAAGGAGGAAGAGAGAAGACGGAGGGCTGGAGGTGTGTGGAGGCGGCAGGTACTCACCCACCGGCCGTCGGCCCTCAGCCGAGCCCCTCCCCCGGGGCGCTGCGGGTCGCGAGCGTCCGCAGCGCGTCAGGAGCGCGGGGCCGGCGCGCGCGCAAAGCTGAGGCACCGCGGGGAGGAGGGGAGGAGTCGCGCTCTTGGGCTGGTGGGAGCGCAGGCGCCGGCGTCTGGGGGCGGAACCAATCCGCACCGCGGGGGGGAAGCCGCTGCCAGGTCGTACCACTGCACGAGGGCTGGGGCTCGCCAAGAATGAGTCGGATTTGAGCTTGGAACACAGATTGCCCTCCCGGCGTTTTGCAGTGTTCTCTTTCGTTGTGTCATTTTTTTTACACGTTGAGGGAAACCAAAGGGTAACGCTCGAAACACTGCACTGAACCCCTTCAAAGTCTTTTCTGCCACACCAAGCCTCCTCTGGCCCTTTCTTTTCATGTAGAATTATATTGAAATTCTCTGTTCATATGACCACTTGAAAACTATCACCTGATAGTAAATGTGACAATCTGATGGTTTTGAGAAAGGGAGGGAAACTGAGAAACAGAAACTCTTAGGTAACGTGGAGGTATAAAATTAGAACAGCCACTTTGGTGAAATTTAAAATGTATGTTTTATGACCCAGCAACCTCATGTCTAGAAAAATACAGAAAGAAACTCCTACAGGTGTGAACAAGAAGACAAATCCATCTTCGAGCCTGCTTCCTTGTGAAAAATGTAAACAGAAATGTGCAATAAAACAGAGGAATAAAACGTGATATGTTCCTACAATAAAATACTGACAACAAATAAAATAAGTGAGTCCTATACTATCAACATTTAATAGCTCATAAGAGTTACAAATAGCAACATACCAACAAATATGTGCACTGTGAAATGGATTTAAAATACAGTGAAACCTTAAACTGGGAGTAACTTGCTCTGCTAAACAAACATTTCTAATAAATTTAGCAATGTCTTCCAATACAAGTTGTACATGATGCTAAATGTCATGTGATCACAGCTGAGCCAATGGTTCTTTTCTCTCTCTCTTTCTCTCTTTGATATTGTGGGTGATCATCTCCCATGCTCAGATGTTCTGTCTAAGGCCTTGGTGTTTGGTAGAAATTAGTGATTTTTCAAAATGTTGGGAAGTGCCCACAACTGGCACTAGTGTATTTTTTGTCACTTCAAAGCACCTATAGACAGTCCTTTGCTTTTTCATGCAAGGGTAAGTTTAGGAATGCTTTGCTTCATTCTAGGTCAGGCTGCCTGCAGATATAGACTCCTTCCTCTGCTGCCTTATTGCCAGTTACATTAAATACAGTATATGACAAGAGTAGTCAACATCCTTGCAAGCATATACAATGGCCCCCAGGCAGAACAAGGTTGAAAAGAAAGGCGGTAGGAAGAAGATGATTGTGGTGGAAGTTAAGAAGTAAATCATTGAGAGGTAGAAACAAGGTATGCTAATAGCCAAAATTGCAAGATTTTATAACTCTACGCCTGCATCTTACCCCCAGAGGAGGAGGAAAAGGCCGAAGAATCCCTCACTTTAAATGAGATTAGGGAGATGTGTAAAGAGTGGGAAACAATGCAAAATTTTGTAGAAAACCACCACCTGAATAAAGCTGTAGCAGTGCAAGCAATGAACCTGTTTAACGACAGTGCAAGTTTACATTTCTACGAAATACTCAAAAGGAGGCAAAAGCAAGTGTCATTGGATAGGTTCCTTGCTAAAGTTGCACGAAAAGAAAAAGATTCAATTGAGCCAATAGATAGAAGTGATTCCGTTAGTGATAGTGAAAGTCATCCTATACAATAACTCTCCTCTCTCTTATCTCCCTCACACCAGCCAAGGTTTTCAAAAAGTAAGTGCAGGTTGATTTATTTGTCTTTTGTATTTTCTTTATTATTTTGTACCATATTGTAGTAGTGTAATCATTTTTCTGTGAATATTTCCAGTTGTGGAACAAACCATTTGAGTTTCCATTATTTCTTATGGGAAAATTCACTTTGATATATAAGTGCTTTGGATTATAAGCATGTTTCCGTAACAACTTATGCTTGCAAACCAAGGTTTTACTGTACACAGAAGCACAGTATATAGTTATTATGGGAAACATATGTGTGTAAGTTATAGAAAATGAACTAGATGGATATGCAGATAAGCACCCTAATAATATAAGGGCAGGAGGAGGGGGTGGAAGTCGGGATGGATTGGAGAGGGGGATAAACAGGACTTCAGATAGATTTGTCATGATTTCTTTTTTTTAAAAAGAAGAAACCTAAAAATAAATATAACAAAATGTTAACAGTTGGGTAATGGAACTAGTTACATTATTCTTAACATTTTCTGTAACATCTAATTCTGAAATGTCCTTTTCTTATCCTCCCAAGTCACACCTCCAACTGATCCTCCAAAACCTCGCTCAACAATTTCTTCCTTTGCCTTCTCTAACCCTGATGCTGAAAAGAGCCCTTGGGTTCACTAAATAGAAATTGACAACAGGTCAAATAGGAGTTACAGACAAGGCTTTATTGGGGCTTATGCTACAGCACAAGGAAGACAACACAAAGGAAAGAATCTTCAGGTAGCTCCCCAAAGAGAGGTCAGGGAGAGCTTTCAAGAGGCTTAGTCGGGTAAAGGGTAATGGTTAAGCATGGGGGTGGGGGGTGGAATTCTTGACACGTGGGCACTTAAAGGCCATGATCCTTCAAGCCTTGAATATCTAATTAGCTTGTAAAATCTGCATCCTTCCGTGGGATTTTTAGTATTATAAGTGTGAAAAGCCCATGAAAGTCTGTGTTGGTGTCCATCTTAGCACAGACTGGTTTTATCCAGTCTTCCTAGTCTTCATAGTTGCCTCTCTCCTTTCTGTAAACATCTTGTTTCCACATTTCTGCAAGTTATACTACTCAGTAGGCATAGAATTTCAGCTTTTCTTTTTATGGAGACAGCCAAGGAATGATGGATTTTGTCGTGAGGATTGAAGGGACCTGAGTTTAGTCCCTGCTCTGTTTCATTTCAGGAGGCTCATGAATCTCAGATTAGACAACTGCTGTTAGAGACGTGAGCCAGAGCTTACAATATATTATTAATTTAGGTCAAGTACATAAAACAATCACAGACTTTGCAAACAAAATACTGCCAGCCCCCACCAAGAATGAGGCAGAGAGGGCAACCCCTCTACAAGTTAACCCACGAGATCAGGTCCTTCTTAGAACTTGGAAAGGAAACTGCCCAGAGAACCAACTGTTGCCTAAATGGAAGGGTCCCTACAGAGCAATCCTGGCCACTCTAACTGCAGTCAATTTACAAGGAGTCCCTAATTGGGTACATCTTTCCAGATTGAAATTCCTTTCTCCTGAATATCCACAGGCCTATCCAGAAGACCTAGAATCATGCTACTCCTTTGAGCCTTTAGAAGACTTTAAATATCTATTCAAGAAAATGAATTTATAGCACATAAATAATGTGGTGGCATGGATTCCTATTTACAATCTTTGTGGCCATAATTCTGCTTGCCCTCTACAGCTTTGCTCAACCCGACTCCCACCCCACCAGAGAAGCACCTTCTCTGTCCCTTTGAGTCTAAAAGGAGAGCCTCCATTACCAAAATGTTCCTCCTGAAAGAGAAGGAAAAACAAGATAAAAACAGGGAGGCAAACCATAAGAGACTCTTAAATACAGAGAACAAACTGAGGGTTGCTGAGGGGTGTTGGGTTGGGGGGATGGGCTAAATAGGTGATGGGCATTTTAAGAAAGCGCTTGTTGGGATGACAACTGGGTGTTACATATAATTGATGAATCACTAAATTCTACCCCTGAAATCATTATTACACTATATGTTAACTAACTTGGATTTCAATACAATTTCAAATTTTTTTCAAAAATGTTCCTCCTGTTGACTCTAGTCATCTTCCCAGCTAATCTGATCAAGGGTCAACGGCAAGAAAATTCCATTGTTAATACCTCTAGACTCATAGCTTCAGGAAATAATCTTTATAACTGCTTGATCTGTTATAGGCACCCACAGACCAGTCCACAGTTCACACTCATTTTTCCTGATGGGCAATCTTTCAACTTCTCCTTTTTCTTTCACCAGGGTAAGCTATTCAACCCTCAAAGTTTGCATAATAGAAAATGGAACTTACCCATGTATCTATATAACTCCTATGGTAAACTTAACTTGTCGAGTTCCAGTCCAGTCTACATCGTGCATGGCCCAGAGATGCCAAACTATCATCTATAATGTCACTATACCAAACAACCAGTGATCTCTGACCTTTCAATAAAGTAAAATTAAAAGATAATACCCTTCCAAGAGGTAAACTCTTATCCCCCAACTGTAATAATTCAAATAAACTCCCCAAAAATTAACTCTAGAAGCAATTTAATTCTAGCATTCCCAACAAAGCATGTATACTACCAGGTTCCCATTTTTTTTAATGTGGAATTCAGCCACCCCCAACTTCCAAAACTCCCTCAGACGGTACATATAAGCTGCAACTGGTGGTAGCCTACCCATGTGTTTCTAACATATACCACCAGGGAGAATGTGCCATAGACAGCATAACTCCAGGTGGAGTAACTATATACCTGCTACAACATAAATGTCAAGGTATGCTATTGATCTAATCCTCGTGGGAACTGGAGCCACTATAGAGCTGGTATACCCTTGGGAAGGCTTCACTTACCATGAAGTGACTTGAAGAAATCACACTTTGACTTTGGAAGGGTTGTCTACAAATAGAGGAGAAAAATCGTAGGACCTTCAAGAATCCTTGGTTTCTCTAGCAAATGCTTTTCTGAATAACAGTTTAGCCTTAGATCATCTCCTGGCCAAACAAGAAGGGGTCTGCCATTATTAACATAACCTATGTAAATAACTATGTGAATATTTAAGCAAATATAAGAAACATCTATAAGCAGGCATCCTGGCTACATCAGTACATCCAAGGGACAGACCCTAACTATGTATGGTCAACAATCAAAATTGCCTTCTTTGGTCTCTCTTGGTTCTTACCTTTTCTAGGACCATTAATGGCCATCTTGCTGCTACTTATTTTTGGCACCTGTTTAACCTGTTAGTAAAGTTTGTATCTTCTAGACTCCAGCAGTTTCAGGTCAAGTTGATGGTGGCCCAGGGAATCCAGCCCATTCAAATGGTAGAAGACCATAGAAAACCTGAGTCCCTATAAATAGTCAGAATAGGGAGAGGTTTTTTACACGTCCAGATTAAGGACAACAGCCCCCACTCGGTAGGAAGAAGTTTCAGAAGATGAGATCTTCAGCCCCTTCTCCTTAGGAATAAGGAGAGTAAAATCTCTGGAGAAATGAGACAGCAAGAACTAAACTCAGCTCCCTTCAATCCTAAATGCAAAATCCAGCATTCCTTAGCTTTCTACATAAAAAGAAAAGCTGAAACTCCATGTCTCCTGAGTAGTATATCTTGCAGAAATGTGGAAACAAGATGTTTACAGAAAGGAAGAACTCAACTATGAACACTGGTGAAGACTGGATAAAACCAGTCTGTGCCAGGATGGCCACCAACACTGACCTTTCACCGACTTTTCCCCTCATTATAATACTAAAAATCCCACCCAAGGGTAGAGATTTTACATGCTAATTAGGCATGCAAGGCATGAAGAAGCATGACCTTTAAGTGCACAGGTATCAGAAATCCCCACCTCTACATACTTAAACATCACCCTTTTCCCAGCTAAGCCTCCTTAGAGGTTGGTATCATACTTTTTTGGCAACTCCACCAGGACCCCAGGAGGTCTTCTGTCCTCTGTAGGGAGTGTCTGGGACCCACGGGGAGGGTGGCTGGACGAAACCCCTTCATAGCTGACTAGAAGCTGCCTGAACCTTTGCTTCACTGTCACAGTGCTAGGTAAGTCAGCCTCCAGCATCCCAGGGTTCCCACTACTTCATTCAGGCAATGCTTTACCCTTTGCCCTTCCTTTCCAATTTCCTTCCCTTCTCCTTTAATCTCCCTCTCCTTTTCCACACTCTTCCCCTTCCTTATACTCAACTAATGGGCATGGCCACAAGACAGCTACAGCTTAACTTTTCTCAGCCTACAGGCTGAGAACATGCTCTGTTTGGTTGTTACCTAACCAGCAGAGGTGGGAGAGGCTCACTTTATACCAAGTAGACCTTGGTCAAACAGTC
The DNA here is from genome assembly GCF_014898765.1 of Herpailurus yagouaroundi. Classification (NCBI taxonomy): domain Eukaryota; kingdom Metazoa; phylum Chordata; class Mammalia; order Carnivora; family Felidae; genus Herpailurus; species Herpailurus yagouaroundi. The sequence continues at coordinate 66,136,243 of NW_024412377.1, forward strand.
TGTCCCTGAGCAGGGACAAGTGAGAGTGGTGGAGGAATTAGCCTCACACCATATAATAGCTGGAAGTCTGATAGCCACAGGAAACTTTCTCTTTTTTTCTCTCTCCTTTCTCCTTTTATTCCCTGGTTCCAAGTTGTCTGAATAGACACCCATAACGGATGCAGTGAAACAGCTGATTCCCCTCGTCTGATCACCCCAATGGGCAATGGACAGAGTGCCTCCCTCCACTGGCCCTTGCTTGGCTTCTTTCTTTTCTTCTCGCTTTCCCCTTTTGCTTCTTCTAGCTCCCTCTTCTCTGCCCACTGCCCATTTTCAACCTGGAGACTCCTTGTCTTTTACCCTCTTTAAAATTTCTTGAGAGTTCTCAGGTGTAGCCTGGTGGCTCAATTGGTTAAGCCCCTTAACCAAAAAAAAAAAAAAAAAAAAGCAGGAGAGGCAAAAATCCCATGTGCCCACCCTGGCAGGCAATAGGTATGCAGTAGAGGGGTTTCTTTTTTCTTTCTTCTGTCTGATATTAAATCCAGAGATTGCAAACTGGTAACCACACAGGCCTAATGTGGCCTACATTTGTGTTTAAATCAAAGTGTTTTTTGGGGTGCCTGCGTGGCTCAATCAGTTAAGCATCTGACTTCAGCTCAGGTCATGATCTCGCAGTTCGTGGGTTCGAGCCCCGCATCGGGTTCTGTGCTGACAGCTCAGAGCCTGGAGCCTGCTTCGGATTCTGTGTCTCCCTGTCTCTCTGACCCTCCCCTGCTCATGCTTTGTCTCTCTCTGTCTCAAAAATAAATAAAACATTAAATCAAATTGTTTTTAAAAAAGTTTTTTTTAATTTTGTTTATTTTTGAGAGAGAGAGAGAGAGAGAGAGCAAGCATGAGAGGCAGAGAGACAGAAAGAGGGAGACACAGAATCTGAAGCAGGCTCCAGGCTCTGAGCTGTCAGGGCAGAGCCCCACACAGGGCTCGAACTCACAAACTGTGAGATCATGACCTGAGCCAAAGTTGGACGCTTAACCGAATGAGCCACCCAGATGCCCCATAAATCAAATTGTGTTATGACTCTTGGTTTCTGCTCAAGTCATGATCTCACAGTTCATGGGTCAAGCCCTGCATCAGGCTCTGTGCTGATGATAAAGAGCCTGCTAGGAATTCTCTGTCTCCCTCTCTTTCTCTGCCCCACACTACCTCTCTCTCTCTCTACATGAATAAATAAACTTAAAAAAAAAAAAAAAAACCACTTCTTGGTACTTCTACCCTCTCTGTCCTGTCTGTGGGGAGAAGAGGTGTATGGGCTTCTCTGTCACTGAGCCAGTCAAATTTGTCACCCAATTAGATCTCATTGTCTTCTGTGAAGACTGTACACTATACTAACACAGACCTGCAGAGGGAAGGGCATTGCTTTCCATGCATTTTATTACCCAATCTACTCTAGACATTAGGAGAAAAATTACAAAAGTTAGAGGCCATCCCTCAGACTCCACTGTCAACCTTGGTGGAAGAGGCCTTCAAGATCTATAATAACAGGGACAAGGCAGAAGGAGTTAATAGATATAGAAGATTGGCCAAAAAGACACAACTTTTGGCTGCCCTAATTCATCCACCACTTCCAGATGACCTTAGGAGACCCAGAAGACCAGACAACTGACAGGGAATTGCCAACCTGGGATGGAACCAAGGTAGTTACTGCCAGAAGCAGGGACACCCAAGGAAAAAGGAATGCCCTGAGCACCCTGCTATGGGATGCCCAAGGGCAGACCTGGCCAATCCCTGCTTCTTGCTAATATCTTGAATGAGAGTGCACACACCAGTTAAGGAGACCTGAGACCATCCCAGTATAGTTCCCCTGCTTGCTTCCTCACCTGCTGGGACATTTAATCACCCATAGTATACTGGAGTTATCTGCTGAATGTATTTATTTCTTTTATGAGACTTGTGAGCTTTCTGAAGACATGATCTGTATAACCCCAGCAAGTAGCAAAGAGCCTGGCCAAAAGCAAACACTCAATACATGTTGATTGAATGGAACTGGGAAGGGGGAGATCAGAAAAGATTTCAGTGCAGGGCCAGAAAGTTCCGTTTGGAGCATCTTACTTCAGACCAGCCATTGATAGGCAGCCTCCAAAATGGCCCTCAATCATCCTGCTTTCTAGCATTCACTCTCTTAAGGGTGGGCTATACTTACTAACTCACTTTTAAAAAATATGTAATGAGGCAGAAGTAATGGGATGTCATTTCCAAGACTAGGTTATAAAAAGACTAGGTTTCCTTCCTGGGCATTCTCACCCTTTGCATTTGCTCACTTTGGGGGACTCCAAATGCCATGTCATGAGACAGTCATGTGGAGAGACCCATGTGTGGGAGAGAATTCCACTACTATCAATACCCCAGCCCCACAAGGTGACAGCTTAACTACAACCTCATAAGAGACCTTAAGTCAAAGGCACCACCTGGCTAAGCTATACTCAAATTCCTGACCCACAAAAATTATATTAATTATTTGAGCCACCAAGTTTTGGGGTAATTTGTTATATAACAACAGATAACTAATACACAGCTTAGAAGAGGAAAAATTAGAAAATAACAGGGTGAGAGCTCTGATCATATATACCTGGAAAGCATTCAACTTCTGGACTTTCTGTAATGTGAAATACTAAGCGTCCTTAATTTTACATCAGTATGTTTTGTTACTTGCAGTAAAAACATCCTAATTGATATAGTTCTGAATGTCCAGCGGTAAAGGAATGATATATCACATAGTATAGTATATTCATACAATATAATAACATAAAACAATTAAAAGAAGTGAACCAAATCTGCATGTGTCATTATGGATACATCTCAAAACATGATATTAACTTTAAAGAGCAAATCGCAGGATGATGCAAGCTCTGGGAGAATAGGGACTTTATTCTGTGCATTGCTGCATCCCCAGGACTTAGAAGAATACCCAGTGCCCAGCACAGATGGGAGGAGAATGAATGACACTCTCAGCATGATTCCACTTATGTGAATACAAACTCTTATACAAATATCACATTTTTTTTTTTAAGTAACAGAACATGTAGAAGTATTTTCATAGGCCTGGGAGGATACTTGGATACATAATGAGCATAAAGTATAGGATACTTCTGAAAAGGGAGCTAAACATCTAAAATTGGGATCAAAGAGAATTTTACCATAGCCTTTATGTCCTGATTTTATTTTTATAACCATTGTGTGATTAAAAATGAATGAACTGTAGGGGTGCCTGGGTAGCTCAGTTGGTTGACTTCGGCTCAGGTCATGATCTCACAGTCCAAGAGGTTCAAGCCCAGTCTCAGGCTCTGTGCCAATGGCTCAGAGCCTGGAGCCTGCTTCGGATTCTGTGTCTCCCAGTCTCTCTGCCCCTCCCCTGCTCACACTCTGTCTCTCTCTCTCAAAAATAAAATAAAAACATTAAAAAAATTTTTTAATGAATAAACTGTATATTTTTTAATTTTATTTTTTATTTTTTAAAATTTACATCCAAATTAGTTAGCATATAGTGCAACAATGATTTCAGGAGTAGATTCCTTAGTGCCCCTTACCCATTTAGCCCATCCCCCCGCCACAACCCTTCCAGTAACCCTCAGTTTGTTCTCCATATTTATGAGTCTCTTCTGTTTGTCCCCCTCCCTGTTTTTATATTAGTTTTGTTTCCCTTCCCTTATGTTCATCTGTTTTGTCTCTTAAAGTCCTCATATGAGTGAAGTCATATGATTTTTGTCTTTCTCTGACTGACTAATTTCACTTAGCATAATACCCTCCAGTCCATCCACATTGTTGCAAATTGGCAAGATTTCATTCTTTTGACTGTCAAGTAATACTCCATTGTATATATATATACCACATTTTCTTTATCCATTCATCCATCAAGGGACATTTGGGCTCTTTCCATACTTTGGCTATTGTTGATAGTGCTGCTATAAACATGGGGGTGCATGTGTCCCTTCAAAACAGCACACCTGTATCCCGTGGATAAATGCCTAGAAGTGCAATTGCTGGGTCATACGGTAGTTCTATTTTTAGTTTTTTGAGGAACCTCCATACTGTTTTCCAGAGTGGTTGCACCAGCTTGCATTCCCACCAACAATGCAAAAGAGATCCTCTCTCTCCACATCCTTGCCAACATCTGTTGTTGCCTGAGTTGTTAATGTTAGGCATTCTGATAGGTGTGAGGTGGTATCTCATTGTGGTTTTGATTTGTATTTCCCTGATGAAGAGTGATATTGAGCATCATTTCATGTGTCAGTTGGCCATCTGGATGTCTTCCTTGGAGAAGTATCTATTCATGTCTTTTGCCCATTTCTTCACTGGATTATTTGTTTTTTGAGTGTTGAGTTTGAGAAGTTCTTTTTTTTAAAAAAAATATTTCTTTTTCCACGTTTTTATTTATTTTTGGGACAGAGAGAGACAGAGCATGAACGGGGGAGGGGCAGAGAGAGAGGGAGACACAGAATCGGAAACAGGCTCCAGGCTCCGAGCCATCAGCCCAGAGCCTGATGCGGGGCTCGAACTCACGGACCGCGAGATCGTGACCTGGCTGAAGCCGGACGCTTAACCGACTGCGCCACCCAGGCGCCCCTAGTTTGATAAGTTCTTAATAGGTTTTGGACACTAACCCTTTATCTGATATGTCACTTGCAAATGTCTTCTCCCATTCTGTCCGTTGCCTTTTAGTTTTGCTGATTGATTCCTTTGCCGTGAATAAACTGTATATTTTAAAACAAAGTAATCACCAGAGACCTTTTAGTGATTGCTGCATCCAAGTTACCTAACGTTTCTGTGCTAACCTCTCCTTCTAAAGCTTCTCTTGCCATTTCTGCATAGAATTTCTTGTCAGGTGGCTCAGTCAGTTAAGTGTCCAACTTCAGCTCAGGTCATGATCTCACAGTTTGTGAGTTTGAGCCCCATGTCAGGCTCTGTGCTGACAGCTTAGAGCCAGGAGCCTGCTTTGGATTCTGTGTCTCCCTCTCTCTCTGTGCCCCTCCCATACTCATGCTCAGTCTCTCCCTCTCTCAAAAATAAATTTAAAAATTAAAAACAAAATAAAAAATAAATTTTTAAACCATTCTCTACTATACAGAACTAGGACTCAGAGAAGTGGCTGACTCCATGGAAAGTACAAGATGAGCCCAGATCATCCATTTGTGCAAGAAAGTAAAGAAGTGCTTAAAGAAAGATGAGAACATGTCAAACATACAGGAGTCAACCTGAAGGGGTTCCTAGGGTCAAATACAGGACAATATAAAAATAAAAATAAATAATGATAGTCATAGACTGTAACTCATTGAATAAAATAATAATTTGAGTCTATACTGATATAAATACATAAATAAATAAGGGAGAAGGGACAGTTCTTCCATTAGGTAGAAGGTCAATTAATAAATGTAGAATGAATGACAAAATTATAAAACCACCATTTAGCAACCAACAGAGTAAAATTAAGGCAGTGTCATCAATGAATATTAAAACTAGTGGATGCGAGGTTGATAACTAACAAGATATTTATATAATCTTGAAAAATTTCTTCACAAAATAAGTATTAATTACAAAGGGGAAAACAGTAACGTTACAATAGAGAAAACTGGCGGGCACCACCTTAATCAAATGATCAGAGTTATCACTAGTGATGAGGCACATCAATGTCATGTACAAGCTGATATGATGCCTGTGGTATTGCTGCCAAAATGCATACACTTTAACCATAGAGAAACAGAAACAAACCCAAACTGAGGGACATTCTATAAAATACCTATTTTTCACTCTTTAAATATATCAGTGGCATGAAAGACAAAAAAGCCAGGAATTCATCCAGATTAAAGAAACTAGAGAGACATGACAACTGAATGGAATATATGATCTAGAATTCCCTTTGGCTTTTATAAAGGAAAGAATTGATTGGGACATTTGAATAAAGTCTATAGATTAAATAACAGTATTGTGTCAATGTGATTTCTTTTACTTTGATAACTATACAGTGATTATATATGAAAAGGTCCTTGCTTTTGAGAAATTTACACTGAAGTATTTAGAATTAAGTGGCAAAGTGGCATCATGTCTACAACTTGATCTCAAGTGGTTCAAAAACATCATCTATAAAGCAAAAGTAGAAACAATGATAGAACTAAAGAAGTAAATTTTAACATTTGGGAAATCCCGATGAAGGTTATATGGGAATTCTTTGTACTAGTCTGTCAACTTTTCTGTAAGTCTAAAATTATGCCAAAATAAAAAGTTTAAAAGAACACAGTAAGTTACACGATGACTCTGATACAAAGACTCCAATTGCCACCTATAATACCCAACTGCAAAATTTTGTCTTTACATAGACTGCCTCATTTTTCAAATTAATTGATTTTATAAATAACTTATAATCTTTAACTTTTAAAATAGCTGTATATCAATAAATTACCACTTGTAATCTCTCTCAAACATTAGGAACCTACATAGAATCATGTTTGGAAAAAAGAATTCTTCTATTAAGCAAAGTAAACACTGATTTAGCTCAATTTCCACTTCACAGTTTGAGAAATTGAATCACAGTGAGAAAAGGTGGCTACTGATTTGCCCGAAGTCCCATACAAAGTTGGGACTGTCAAACACATAGAGTTAACCCACAAGAAAATGTTAACAATAAATAAGCACTAAAACAAATGTAGAGCATCACTAACAATTAAATATAAAATAAAAGTCCCACAGCACATTTGTTAAATTAGCAAGAACAAATAAAACAGACAAAACTCAATGGTAACAGGACTGTGAGAAAATAAGTATATTTCTTCATTGTGAATGCGCTATAAACAATTGTAATCTTTCCAGAGAGAAATTTGGCAATAGCTGTCAAGAATCATAAAAATGATCATACTCTCAACCCAAGTAATACCACATTGGGGAATACATCTCAAGAAGATGATTCAAAAGAGAGAAGAACAGACTTGAACAAAGATGATTATAGCCAAATTGTATATTATATTTGCTAAAAACTAGAAACAATCCAAATGCTCACCCATGGGAGAGAGGCTAACTTAAAATAGGCCATGGTAGAGCAATACAATAACAGTTATTACATTACCACACAACAACAAGAGGACCTTGTAGGAAGTGTGGCAAAAACCCTATCAAGTAAGGATACGTTAAAGATGGCGGAATCCCAAGAGACCCATACACAGTGCTGACAGCTAACAGACAATGTGTACATAGGTATGAAAGAAACAAAGAATTTGTAATTAGTAGATAATCTAGAGTCAGAATCTTTTAAAAAAAAATACATGATTTTTATTATTTAATGAAATCCGTGTACAGGAGAAATGGGAGGGGTGACCATGGCCAGAAGTCAGTGACTGCCCCTCAATCCTGACACACAATGTGACAGGTTCTCTCTCTTTTTTTAAAAATAACTTCATTGAGGGGCGCCTGGGTGGCGCAGTCAGTTGAGCGTCGGACTTCAGCCAGGTCACGATCTCGCGGTCCGTGAGTTCGAGCCCCGCGTCAGGCTCTGGGCTGATGGCTCAGAGCCTGGAACCTGTTTCCGATTCTGTGTCTCCCTCATTCTCTGCCCCTCCCCCGTTCATGCTCTGTCTCTCTCTGTCCCAAAAATAAATAAACGTTGAAAAAAAAAAAAATAACTTCATTGAGGGGTTCCTGGGTGGCTCAGTCAGTAGAGCACTGGGCCTTCTCAAGGTGGTAAGTTTAATTAAGCCCCACATTGGGTGTGAAGCCTACTTAAGGGGTGCCTGGGTGGCTCAGTTGGTTAAGCCACCTACTCTTGATTTCAGCTCATGTCATGAGCTCATGGTTCATGAGTTTGAGCCCTGCATTGGGCTCTGAGCTGGCAACATGGAGTCTGCTTGGGATTCTCTCTCTCCCTCTCTCCCTCTCTCTCTCTCTCTTCTCTCTCTCCCTCTCTCTCTCTCTCTCTCTGCTCCTCCCCTATTCATGCTCTCTCTCTCTCTCTCTCTCAAAATAAATAAACTATAAAAAAATGTTTTTCAAGCCTCTGACAATAGTCTTAAGGACAAAGAGTAAATGAAGAAATCAAACAATCTATTAAAAATTCAGAGAGAAAAGTGAGACTGCAATATCTGAACCAAGAATGCTCTGCTCCCTCCCCTCCACCTCCCAGCTCAGTAAGGTAGAGTTTGCTCTACAGACTGCTACAGCCAAGAACACAGGGCACCCTTCCCTCAGCTCATGGTCAAAGGCTTCCTTCCAAGGAGGAGCAGGACATCAGTTTCTCATTCTGTCTCCAGCAACCTGTTGCTGAGGCTAAGTCCCGGAAAACACAGTTGGGAAGCTGAGAATCCCCTCACCTAGCCGCTGGTCATGCTGAGAATCCTAGAGCCCTGATCACCTTGCCTGAGCTCATGAAACACAGTAGTTCTAAAGCCATGACCTCAGCCCCTCTGGCCAATTTAGTAGTCTTTAAAGTTTTAGCAACCACCTTTAGCCCATGTGATTAAGTAATTAACCTTTCTTTGTAAATCTGTAGATCATGCATTGTTCCCAAGAAAGACTCTGAACCAAATCTGCTTGCACAATTTCTGAGCACCTTGATAATTTCTGTAGCTGGCACAATTGAGTCTGCATGCAATCAAGAAGTGTTACAGACCTGTGTGCTCCCCCCCTTTACTGATTAACTGCCCTAAAGTTCCTTTAAAAGTCTTTGGGCCAAGCAGAAACCTTGGAGTTGCTTTTGGGACAAGACTCTGCCTTCTCCCAGGGGGCCAGCTACCTGAATAAAGCTCATATTCCTTTTAAGTCAAAAACTCATCTCTTGAATATTGGCTTTTTGAACTACAGGCAGCTGAACTTGGGTTTTTTGATAACAGTTCCACATCAGGATAGCAAGCCAAGAGGTCCTAGACCCTAGAGTAGGAGCATTACTCAGAGAGAAGCTTGTCATTGGTCCTATTTTCTACAGCTCCAGAGCCCCGGTTTAGAGGAACAGGTAGCTCCTAATCTCTTCCTAAAGTAAGCGACTTCATTTACAACAAAGTTTGGAGAAGTTCAAGGCTAAGGGTGCTCACAAGAAAAGCAGTGGTTGTGGTAAAAGTTAACTGGAAAGAAAATTGAGATGCAGGATAAATTACAGGCCAGTCAGTCTACAGGAAAAACCCAGGGAATAACAAAGCTGGAAGGAGTCAAAATAGATATCAAACACTGACCTCAGGAACTATTATTTCAAAGGAGCCAGAATTTGATTGGATAAATCTACAGAGCAATTTATACCCCAGGGGATTGTTTAAAACAATACAGCAATCAGCTGGCAATTAGAACAATTCAACAACTGGGTAGGATCAGGAAAAGAGAGGAATAGAGTCCTATCAAAATCACTATCCTAGGGTTACTGTGGACATATCAAAAGCTATGTCTCCCTGAGGAACATCAGAGGCTTTACACTGATGTGGGGGCCTGGAAAGTAGACTTCATTAAAATAATCCAACCAATCACCAAACAAACAAGCAAATAACAGTAAGTCCGGGAGGGTTGAAGGGACCAGTACTCAGAGTTGCTATATTAGTCAGGGTTCTCCAGAGAAATAAAACCAGTAAGAGATGAGAGAGAGAAAGATTTTAAGGAATTAATCCACAAAATTAAGAAAGACAAGTCCCAAGATCCTAAGGGTAAGTCAGCAAACTAGAGACCTAGGAAAGCTGATGGCTTTAGTTCCATTTAAAGCTCAAAGGCCTGAGAATCAGGAGAGCCAATGGTGTAGTTCTCATCCAAAGGACAGCAGAAATTCCTAGAGAGAAAGCAGGCAACAACCTCTTTGACCTCGGCTGCAGCAGCTTCTTACTCAACACGTCTCCAGAGACAAGGGAAACAAAAGCAAAAGTGAACTATCGGGACCTCATCAAAATAAAAAGCTTCTGCACAGTGAAGGAAACAATCAGCAAAACTAAAAGGCACTGACGTAATGGGAGAAGATATTTGCAAATGACATATCAAATAAAGGTTTAGTATCCAAAATCTATAAAGAATTTATCAAACACAACACCCAAAAAACAAATAATTCAGTGAAGAAATGGGCAAAAGACCTGAGTAGACACTTTTCCAAAGAAGACATCCAGATGGCCAACCAACACATGAAATGATGCTCAACATCACTCATCATCAGGGAAATACAAATCAAAACCACAATGAAATACCACCTCACACCTGTCAGAATGCCTAACGTTAACAACTCAGGCAACAACAGATGTTGGCAAGGATGTGGAGAGAGAGGATCTCTCTGGCACTGCTGGTGGGAATGCAAACTGGTGCAGCAACTCTGGAAAACAGTATGGAGATTCCTCAAAAAATTAAAAATAGAACTACCCTATGACCCAGCAATTGCACTTCTAGGCATTTATCCACGGGATACAGGTGTGCTGTTTTGAAGGGACACATGCATCCCCATGTTTATAGCAGCACTATCAACAATAGCCAAAGTATGGAAAGAGCCCAAATGTCCCTTGATGGATGAATGGATAAAGAAAATGTGATACACACACACACACACACACACACACACACACACACACACACACAGTGGAGTATTACTCGGCAATCAAAAAGAATGAAATCTTGCCATCTGGAGCTACATGGATGGAACTGGAGGGTATTACGCTAAGCAAAATTAGTCACAGAAAGGTAAATATCATATGACTTCACTTATATGTGGAATTTAAGATACAAAACAGATGAACATAAGGGAAGGGAAGCAAAAATAATATAAAAACAGGGAGGGGGACAAAACAAAATAGACTCTTCAATATAGAGAACAGAGGGTTGCTGGAGGGATTGTGGGAGGGGGTATGGGCTAAATGGGTAAGGGGCATTAAAAAATCTACTCCTGAAATTGTTGCACTATATGCTAACTAACTTGGATGTAAATTTAAAAAAAAAAATTAATGGAGCGCCTGGGTGGCTCAGTCAGTTGAGTATCCAACTTCAGCTCAGGTCATGATCACGGTTAGTGAGTTCCAGCCCTACATCAGGCTCTGTGCTGACAGCTTGGAGCCTGGAGCCTGCTTCAGATTCTGTGTCTCTCTTTCTGTCCCTCCCCTGCTCACATTCTGTCTGTCTCTGTCTCTGTCTCTCTCAAAAATAAATATTAATAAAATTATAGTAAATTAAAAAATTAATTATTAAAAAAAAAAAGGACAGCAGAATTGAGATCCGGGAAAAGACCATGTTTTGGTTCAAGTCTGAAGGGAAGAAAAAAAGCTAATGTCCCAGTTTGAAGGCAGTTGAGTAGCAAGAATTCTCTCTTATACAAGGAACGTCAGCCTTTTTGTTCTACTCAGAACTTCAACTGATAGGATGAAGTTAAACCACATTAGGGAGAGCAATCTACTTTTTCAGTCTATTGCTATAAATGTTAATCTCAAATTAAAAATTTAAAAACGTCCTCACAGAAACACCCAAAATAATGTTTCACCAACTTTCTGGATACCCTATGGCCCAGTCAAGTTGACATATAAAATTGACTATAACAGTTGCTATAATAAATTATTAAAAAAAAAACAAAAACAGTTTCCAACAAAAAATTTACAAGACATGCAAAGAAATAGGAAAGTATTACACTGGTAAAAGTGGACAACAGAAACTGAGAGCAACCAGAGTTCAGATACATCAAAAAAAAAAAAAAAAAAAAAAAAACAACAACAACAAGGGGCGCCTGGGTGGCGCAGTCGGTTAAGCGTCCGACTTCAGCCAGGTCACGATCTCACGGTCCGTGAGTTCGAGCCCCGCGTCGGGCTCTGGGCTGATGGCTCAGAGCCTGGAGCCTGTTTCCGATTCTGTGTCTCCCTCTCTCTCTGCCCCTCCCCCGTTCATGCTCTGTCTCTCTCTGTCCCAAAAATAAATAAACGTTGAAAAAAAAAAAAAAAAACTTTAAAGTAGCCATCCATCCGTATTCACAGAACCAAAGAAAATAATAAAGAATAAAGGAAACTATGATGACAGTGTCTTATCAAATGAAGAATATCCATAAAGAGATAGAAATCATTTAAAAAAAAAAAAAAAGGAAACAATAGGGGGCGGAAGGGGGGGTTAAGGATTAAACTCTTGAGTTTGACTCAGCTCATGATCTCATGGTTTGTGAGTTCCCCATGTTGGGCTCTGCACTGACAGTGCAGAGCCTGCCCTCCCTCTCAGTCTGCCCCTCCCCCACTTGTGAAAAAATTGAGAGACAGAGACAGGACAGAGCACAAGTGGGGGAGGGGCAGACTGAGAGGGAGACACAGAATCTGAAGCAGTCTCCAGGCTCTGAGCTGTTAGCACATAGCCCAAAGCAGGGCTCTGTCCTGTCTCTGTCTCTCAAAAATAAATAAAAACATTAAAAACAAACCCCAGAAATTATGAAGTTGAAAAACAATAACTGAAATTTAAAAATCACTAAGGGGACATAACTGTGCAAAAAAAAAGAATAAGCACGGGTGGCTCAGTCAGTCAGTTAAGCTTCTGACTCTTGAATCCGCCTCAGGTTATGATCTCACAGTTCATGAGATGAAGGGTATGATCTCACAGCTCATGAGCTAACACACGAAGCCTACTTGGGATTCTCTCTCTCTCCCTCTCTCTCTGCTCCTTCCCTCCTTTCACTCTGTCTCTCAAAATAAATAAATAAACTTAAAAAAAAAAAAAGAATAAAGGGTACTGGGTGGCTCAGATGGTTAAGCACCCAACTCTTGAGTTTGACTCAGCTCATGATCTCATGGTTTGTGAGTTCCCCATGTTGGGCTCTGCACTGACAGTGCAGAGCCTGCCTGGGATCCTCTCTCTCCCTCTCTCTCTGCCCCTCCCCCTGTTCTCTCTCTCTCTCTCTCTCTCTCTCTCTCTCTCTCTCAAAAATAAATAAATAAATAAATAAATAAATAAATAAATAAGATAAGCAAACTTGAAGATAGATTAATAAAAGTTATGCAAACTGAAAAACAGAGAAAAAGAATAAAGAAAAATAAACAAGAACCTCAGAGAAATGTAGGGCAACACAAAGCATACTGACAAACATTTGATTAAAGTAGCAGAAGGGGAAAAGAGAAAAGGGAGAGCAACAAGTATTTGAAGAAATTAATGGCTGAAAACTCACCAAATTTATAGAAAAATAATAACTTACATATCCAGGAAGCACAACAAATTCTAGGGAGGATAAATGTAAAAGGGTCCATGGATACTTCATAGTAAAAATGTAAAAAATCAAAACCAAGGAGAAAATCATAAAAGCACCAAGAGAAAAGACAGTTTACATACAAGGGAACCCTGATAACAGATGACCTCTCAGCAGAAACAATGGAGGCCAGAGGCACTGGCATAATATATTCAAACTGCACAAAGAAAAAAACCTGTCAACCAAAGTCCTGTATGAAGCAAAGCTACCTTTCAAAAAAGAAGCGCAACTAAAAGTTTTCCCAGACTAAAAAAAAAAAAAAAATCTGACAGAACTGTTACTAGCAGACCCACCTCACAGGAAATATTAAAGGAAGTTGTTAAGGGTAAAAGCAAATAACTACAGATGATAATGTGAAACTACATGAAAAAAGAATTGGTAGGGGTGCCTCAGTGGCGTCCAACTCTTTATATAAGCTCAAATCGTGATCTCGAGGTCATGAGATCAAGCCCCACGTCAATCTCAGCATAGAGCCTGCTTGGGATTCTCTCTCCCCTCTCTCTGCCCTGCCCCCCACTCAGATGCGTTCCCTCTCATTCTCTCTCTCTCTCTCAAAATAAATAAACTCCAAAAAAAAGGAAATGACAAGTGTAAATCTAGATGCATCAATAATATTATATGAGAATGGGCTAAATACTCTAATCAAAAGTCAGAGATTGTCAGACTGGATAAAAAACATCCAATGATATGCTGACTCTACACACTATTTCAAATATAAAATTAAACTGAAACTAAAGGATGTAAAAAGATATCATGCACACAGCAGCCATAAGAAAACTGAAATGGCTCGAATGATATCATACAAAATAGACTAAAACAAAAAGGCTACTAGAGACAAAGAAGGATATTTTATAATGGTAAAAAAAGATCAATACATCAGAAGATATAACAGTTACAAACATCATGCATCTAAATAACAGACATAAAATATATGTGGCAAAAGCTGACAGAAATGAAAGGAAAAATAGACATCTCAACAATAAAATTTGGAGAATCTAATACCCTTCTTTCAATAATGGATAAAACAACTAAACAGATGATCAATGAGGAAAAGAAAACTTGAAAAACACTATAAGGCAACTAGGTCTAACAGACGACTATAAAACACTCCACCCAACAACAGAATATACATTCTTCTCAACACAACATGGGACATTCTCTAGGAGCAATCTTATGATAGACCATAAAACAAATCTCAAAAAATTTAAAAAGATAAAAATAATTCAAGGTATATTTTCTACCATAATGGAAAAAATTAGAAATCAACAGCAGAAAAATATTGGGGAGACATACAAATACATAGAATTTAAACAATGTATTTCCAAACAATCAAAAAGTCAAAGAAGAAATTAAAAGGGAAATCAAAAAAGGGCCCTAGTTGGGATGAGCACTGGGTGTTGTAAGCCAATTTGACAATAAATTATATTCATTTAAAAAAAGGGGGGGGGCTCTGGGTAGCTCAGTTGGTTAAACATCTGACTCTTGCTTTCAGCTCGGGTCACGGTCTTGAGGCTTGTGGGATCAGGCCCCACATCAGGCTCAATGCTGCCAGCGCAGATTCTCTCTCTCCCTCTCTCTTTGCCCCTCCCCTGCTCACACTCTCTTTCTCCCTCAAAATAAATAAATAAACTTAAAAATAAAGGGAAATCATAAAATACTTTGAGATGACTCAAAATCAAGGCACAACATATCCAAATTTAAAATATAGCTAACACAGTAGTTAGAAGGGTATTTATAGCTATAATGCTATTACTAAGAAAGGAAAGAGGGCACGTGGCTGGCTCAGTTGGAAGGGAATGCAACCCTTGATCTCGGGGTTGTGAGTTCAAGCCCTAGGTTAGGTGTAGAGATTACATACATACCTATATGCATACATACATACATGCACACATATATACATAAAGGAGAGAGATCACAAACCAATAACCTAACGTTCCACCCTAACACACTGGCAAGGGAAGAGCACACTAAACAACCTAATGCAAGCAGAAGGAAGGAATAATAATGAATAAAGCAAAAAATAATAAATAGAGAATATAAAAAACAGCAGAGAAAATCAGTGATATTAACTGCTGGTTCTTTGAAAAGATCTACACAATTGACAAATATTTAATAAGACTGATCAAGATAAAAACAGAGGTAAATTACTAGAATCAGAAATGAAAGATGGAACAATACTATTGACCTTGCAGAAATGAAAAGGATTATAAAAGAAAACTATGAACAATTGTAGGCCAAAATTTTGATAAATTATTTGGCATGGACAAATTCCTAGAGAGACACAAACTACCAAAACTGGCTCAGAAAGAAATAAGACAATTTGAGTAAGACAACCCAAAGAACGGGAGAAAATTCTTGCAAACCATATATCTAATAAGAGATTAAGGTCCAGAAAATATATTTTTAAAAACTTTATATCTCAACAACAACAAAACACAAACAACCCAATTCAAACAAAAGGTCTTAAATAGGCATTTCTCCAAAGATGATATGCAAATGTCTAATATGCATATAAGGGGTGCCCTGAGTGTCTCAATTGAACATCTGACTCTTGATTTTGGCTCAGGTCATGACCTCATGGTTCATGGGATCAAGCCATGTGCTAGGCCCTGTGCTGGCAGCACGGAGCCTGCTTGGGATTCTCTCTCTCCCAATCTCTCTGCTCCTCCCCCACACTTTCTCCCTCTCAAAATAAACATTTAATATGTGCATAAAAAGATGCTCAACAATATTAGTCAAACCAAAACCACAATGAAATACCACTTCACACACATTAGGATGATTGTTATTAAAAAAGTGGAGGGGCACCTGGGTGGCTTAGTCAGTTAAACATCTGACTCCTGATTTCACTCCTCATGATCTCACAATTCATGAGTTCAAGCCCCCCATTGGACTTTACACTGACAGTGCAGAGCCTGCTTGGGGTTCTCTCTCTCTCCCTCTCTCTCTGCCCTTCCCTGCTCACGCTCTCTCTCAATAAATAAATAAATAAATAAATAAATAAATAAATAAATAACTTTTTAAAAATGGAAAATAAAAAGTGGTCAGGATGTAGAGAAATCAGAACTGTATTACATTGCTAGTGGGAATGTAAAATGGTGTAGCCACTGTGGAAAACAGCTTGGTAGTCCCTCAGAGAGAAACACAAAATTACCAGATAATCCAGCAATTTTGCTCCTTGGTATACACCCAAAATAATTAAAAGCAGGGACTCATTGGGGTGCCTGAGTGGCTCAGTCAGTTAAGTGTCTGACTTTGGTTCAAATCATGATCTCACAGTTTGTGAGGTTGAGCCCTGGGTTGGGCTCTGTGCTGACAGCTCAGAGCCTGGAGCCTGCTTTGGATTTTGTGTCTCCCTCTCTCTCTGCCCCTCCCCTGCTCATGCTCTCTCTTTCTCTCTCTCTCTCTCTGTCTCAAAAATAAAATAAAAACATTTTTAAAAAATTTTTTAAAAAGCAGGGACTCATAATATCCAACGTATATAAAGAACTCATATAATTCAGTAGAAAAGAAGCAAATAATCTTATTTAAAAATGAGCAGAATATCTGAATAGACATTTTTCCAAAAAAGACATACAAATAGTTGACACACTCATGAAGAGGTGCTCAATATCACTAATCATCAGGGAAATGCAAATCAAAACCACACTGAGAAATCACCTCATATCTGTTAGAATGGCTATTATCAAAAAGACAAGAAATAACAAGTGTTGTCAAGGATGTGGAGAAAATGGAACACTTGTGCATTGTCGGTAGGAATGTAAAATGGTGTAGCCACTATGGAAAACATTTTGGAGGTTCCTCAAAGAGTTAAAAATAGAATTACCACATGATCCAGTAATTCCACCTCTGGTTATATACTCATAAGCAATGAAAGCAGAACCTCAAAAAATATTTGTAAATCCATGTTCATAGCAGCATTATTCACAACAGCTAAAACAAGGAAGCAACCCATGTGTCCACTGACAGATGAATAGATAAGCATAATGTGGTATAAACATACAATGAAATATCACTCAGCCTTGAAAAAGAAGGAAATTCTCCAATATGCTACAAGACGGATGATCCTTGAGGACATTATGCTAAATGGAATAAGCCAGTCACAAAAATACAATCACTATATGATTCCTTTTATAAAAGGTACTCCCAAGTTATCAAAATCATACAGACAGAAAGTATAATGGTGGTTGCCAGGGGCTGGAAGAAGGGAGGAATGGGGAGTTATTGTTTAATGGGTAGAGGGTTTCAATTTGACAAGACGAAGAAAGCTCTGGAGATGATGATTGCACAGCAATATGAATGTATTTAATACCACTGGACACTTAAAATGGTTAAGATATGGGGTACCTGGGTGGCTCAGTTGGTTAAGCATCTGACTTCAGCTCAGGTAATGATCTCCCAGTTTGTGCCCTGCATTGGGCTCTGTGCTGACAGCTCAGAGCCTGGAGTCTGATTCTGATTCTGTGTCTGCATCTCTCTCTGCCCCTCCCCACTCATGCTCTGTCTTTCTCTGTCTCTCAAAAATAAATAAACATTAAAAATATTTTTTTTGTTTTAATAGTCAAGATAATGGGGTACCTGGGTGGCTCAGTCTGTTGAGCATCCAACTCTTGGTCTCAGCTCAGGTCATAATCTTGAGGATCATGAGATCAAGCCCCACATTGTTATCAGTGCAGAGCCTGCTTGGGATTCTCTCTCTCCCTCTCTCTCTGTCCCTCCACCACTCACACACACACTCTCTCCTTCTCTCAAAACAAATAAACTTATAAAAAGTGGTTAAGATAGTACATTTTATGTTATGTGTATTTCACCACAATTAAAAAATGGAAAAACTCCCACAAATTCATTATCTTCTCCTCAAAACCTATATACCTGATATATTTCTTAACTCTGTTTTTGGTTTTTTAATTGTCAAGTTAGCTAATATACAGTGTAGTCTTAGCTTCAGGAGATTCCTGTGATTCACCACTTACATACAAAACCCAGTGCTCATTCCAATAAATGCCCTCCTCAAAGCCCATCACCCATTTTCCCTACCCCCCCAAGCTCCCCACCCCCATCAACCCTCAGTTTGCTCTCTGTATTCAAGAGTCTCTTATCGTTTGCCTTCTGTTAATGCTATTAATACCCAACCATTAAGAGTCAAAATTCCCTTACCTTCCTAGTGCTTATATTTCAATGATTACATTCTAGTTCCTTCATTTACTCAACAAATATTTACTGAGCTTACTCTGTCTGCCACTGTGCCAAATGGTAAATATATATATATATATATATATATATATACACACACACATATATATACACATATATACACACATATATATACACACATATATATATGTTTATATATATATGTATATATACATATATACACACATATATATACATGTTTATGTGTATATATATATATATATACATCTATGTATATGTGTATATATATATGTCTATATATAATAACAAGTCCTTACCTAAGGTTATTGTCGAGCTGATTCCAAATTTATATGATATATTATTGCCAAGGCAATCTTGAATAACAAGAAAAACAAAGTTTTAGGAAATATGCTACCAGACCTCAAGATGTATTATAAAGCTATAGTATAGCTTTATATGGGCAAATAAACCCATGAAAGACAGCATGGTTCTGGTACAAATGTAGGCAAGCAGAATATTTTTTTTAATGTTTATTTATTATTTTGAGAGAGAGAGCATGAGTGGGAGAGGGGCAAAGAGAGAGGGAGACACAGAATCCAAAGCAAGCTCCAGGCTCAGAGCTGTCAGCACAGAGCCTGATGTGGGGCTTGAACTCACAAACCATGAGACCATGACCTGAGCCAAAGTCAGACACTTAACCAACTCAGCCACCCAGGTGCCCCGGCAAGCAGAATATTGATACAGAATAGAGAATCCAGAAACAAACCCACACATACACGGACACCTGATATGTGACAAAGTTGGTACCTTAGTGCAGTGGGGAAAGGCTGATCTTTTTTCTTTTTTTTTTTTTTTTAATTTTTTTTTCAACGTTTTATTTATTTTTGGGACAGAGAGAGACAGAGCATGAACGGGGGAGGGGCAGAGAGAGAGGGAGACACAGAATCGGAAACAGGCTCCAGGCTCTGAGCCATCAGCCCAGAGCCCGACGCGGGGCTCGAACTCACGGACCGCGAGATCGTGACCTGGCTGAAGTCGGATGCTTAACCGACTGCGCCACCCAGGCGCCCCGAAAAAAAATTTAAAAAAAATAAAAATAAATAAATAAAAATAAGTTAATCAAACTGAGTATCAAATTGGTAACCACCTAAAGAAAAGGACTTTAGAAAAAGTCCTTTTGACTACAGTATTTGACTACACATCCTAAGTGGGACACAATCCAAGAACAAAAAGATCTCTAAAGAAATTTCAAACTTTTATCAGCACTTTTATTATCTGTAGTAATTTCAGATTTAATATTTTAGACTTTGTTTTATAGTATACATTAAAGCAAAGAAATAATTATGTTAATGATATTAGGAATCAAGATTTTCAATAAAAGACATTTATATATATAATTTGAAACTAAGGGAATGAGGGGCACCTGGGTGGCTCAGTTGGTTAAGCATGTGTCTCTCACTGTCTCTCAAAAATACATAAATATTAAAAAAAATTTTTTGAAATCAAGGAAATGAAATGAAAACACCCTGATGTTAAACTTGAATGGAAAACACCAATATGAACTAATTATTTTAATGTTTTTTTGTTTGTTTATTTGTTTTTGAGACAGAGAGAGACAAAGCATGAACGGGGCAGGGTCAGAGAGAGGGAGACACAGAATCTGAAACAGGCTCCAGGCTCTGAGCTGTCAGCACAGAGCCCGATGCGGGGCTCGAACTCATGGACTGCGAGATCATGACCTGGGCCGAAGTCAGCCGCTTAACCAACTGAGCCACCCAGGTGCCCCTAATGTTTATTTTTAAATTCCATCCTCCAAAATGGACTAGCAGCAATGTCTCCCCATTAACAAAGGGTTTTCTATCATCCAGATTGTAATGTCTAACATCATTCCCCACTAAAAATGAACAAACAAAGAACACAGGGCTTCTTAGAGGAATGGCTGAATCAAGTTCTGGTATGTAAAAAGTACAAGATGAGCCTAGACTATCTTATTTGTGCCAGAAAACAAATAAGCTTCCAAAGATTTGTAGGGTGATATCAAAAGGATCAAAATTGGAACGAAAGATCAATTAATGGGCAGAGTAATAAAAATCTGAGGTTCAGGGGCACATGGGTGGCTCAGTTGGTTAAACATTCGACTTTTGCTTTCGGCTCAGGTCAAGATCTCATGGTTTGTGGGACTGAGCCCTGCATTAGGCTCTGTGATGACCGTGCAGAGCCTGCTTGGGATTCTCTTCCTTCACTCCTCCCCCCCTTGCGCGCGCTCTCTCTCTCTCAATATAAATAAATATTAAAAAAAAAAATAATGGAGTCCAAATGGGTAAGGAGAACATCCATGTAGGAGAGTTGCCAAGAATGGAGAGTAGTATACATGTAGGATAAAAAGAACATCCTGCAGACCAGCAGCCTGGCACAGAATATCAAAGCCTGTGCATGAAAAGGAGGTTACCTGCATAGGAAGCCAGCCCAGTTTGAGAAGTCAGAGCCTGAATGGAGTAAGAAAGATTTCTCCATGGAGGGGTAGCCTATCTGGGGATGTCAGGGTCTGAATAGGGCAAGAAAAGTCGATCCAGAATGGGTGCCGTAGCTGTGTCTACTGAGAGGTCCCAAGAGCAGCAACTCCCCAATGGCAATGAGCATACCTAGTGCCTAGCCTATGGTTTCTAAGTATCATTTCTCCACTAAAATGATCCAGCATTCTTTGGGGAAATGACTGATTCCATTTCATTACATGGATGGGGCAGATTAAGTATGAGATGAGCCTGAAGCATCTTGTTATGCCAGAAAGCAAAGAAGTATGTAAATAAAGGTAATGAACCTATCAAAAGGAATTGGAGGGGCACCTAGGTGGCTCAGTTGGTTAAGTCTCCGACTTTGGCTCAGGTCATGATCTCACGGTTCGTGGGTTTGAGCCCTGCATTGGGCTCTGTGCTGATAGCTCAGAGCCTGCAGCCTGCTTTGGATTCTGTGTCTCCCTCTCTCTCTGCTCCTCCCCCATTCATGCTCTGTCTCTCTCTCTCAAAAACATTTTTAAAATTTTTAAATAATTATTAAAATAATTATTAAATTATTAATAATTTAAATAATTAAATAATTAATTTGAATAATTAAATTAGTTTAAATAATTAATAAAATAATTATTAAAAAATAAACATTTTTAAAAACAGGAAATGGAAAATAACAAGTTTGGCAATGATATAGAAAAACTGGAACCCTCATGTGTTGCTGGTAGGAATGTAAATTGGTATAGCTGCTGTAAAACATTAAAAAGTATGACAATTCCTCAAAAAGTTAAACACAGAATATACATATGATTCAGCAATTCCATTTCTAGGTATATAACCAAAGGAGTGAAAGCAGGGATTTGAACAGATATTTGAACACCAATGTTCATAGCAGCATTATTCACAATAGCCAAAAGGTGGAAGCAATCCAGTATCCATTGAGTGATGAATGAATGGGTAAACAAAATGTGGTATGTATACATATACGTTTGTATGCATATATATACACACAATGGAATTTTATTCAGCATTATAAAAGAAGTAAATTCTGATACATAATACACTTTGGATGAATGTTAAAAACATTATGCTAAGTGCAATAAGCCTAACACAGAAGGACAAATATTCTGATTCCACTTATAAGAAGTACCTAGAATAATTAAATTCATAAAGACAGAAAGTAGAATAGTAGTTATCAAGGGCTAAGGGGAGTGGAGAATAGAGAGTTACCATTAAATGGGTACAGAGTTTCAGTTCAGGAAGATGAAAACTTTCTGGAGACAGACCCTGGTGATGGTTGCACAATAATGCAAATTACCGAATGCCACTGAACCATACGCTTAAAAATGGTTACGTTGTTAAATTTTATTATTTATATTTCACCAGCATTTTATTTTTTAATTATTTTTAATTATTTTTATTTTATTTTATTTTATTTTATTTTATTTTTAATTTTTTTTTCAACGTTTATTTATTTTTGGGACAGAGAGAGACAGAGCATGAATGGGGGAGGGGAAGAGAGAGGGAGACACAGAATCGGAAACAGGCTCCAAGCTCTGAGCCATCAGCCCAGAGCCTGGCGCGGGGCTCGAACTCACGGACCGCGAGATCGTGACCTGGCTGAAGTCGGACGCTTAACCGACTGCGCCACCCAGGCGCCCCAATTATTTTTTATTTTAGAGAGAGAGAAAAACAAAGAGAAGTGGGGAGAGGGGCAGAGGGAGAGGAGACAATCCTAAGCATGCTCTGTGTTCAGCTGGGAGCCCGATGTGGGGCTTGATCCCTTGGTCCTGAGATCATGACCTGAGCAGAAATCAAGAATCAGATGATCAACCAACTGAATCACACAGGCACTTCTATTTTACCAGAATTAAAAAAAAAAAAAAAATTCCATGAAGGCAAAACAGGACATTTTCTGACAATCAAAAACTGAGAGGGTGCCTGGGTGGCTCAGTTAGTTAAGCATTTGACTTTATGTCAGGTCATGATCTCAAGGCTGAGCCCCGCATATGGCTATGTGCTAACAGCTCAGAGCCTGGAGCCTGCTTCAGATTCTGTATCTCCCTCTTTCTCTGTCCCTCTTCTGCTCATGCTCTGTCTCTCAAAAACAAATAAACATTAAAAAAAAAAAAAAAAAAAGCTGAGAGAATTCATCATGAGCAGACCAGCACTATAAGAAATACTAAATGGATATTTTTAGTCTGAAGGTAAAATGAGCCAGATGGAAACACGAAACTGCAAAACAGAATGAAGGACACCTCAAAGGGTGGCTAAGTTGGTAAATATAAATAAAAACTGACAATTTAAAACAACAACAAAAATAACATCTTGTGGATTTAAAACAATGCATTGAAATAAACTGACAACAATAACAAGAAAGCAGTAAGTGTTAAATGACTTTTTTTTTTTTTTAATGTTTATTTTTGAGACAGACACAGCATGAGCAGGGGAGGGGCAGAGAGAGAAAAAGAGACATAGAATCCGAAGCAGGCTCCAGGCTCTGAGCTGTCAGGATAGAGTCCAACACGGGGCTTGAGCTCAGGAACCATGAGATCATGACCTGAGCCGAAGTCGGATGCTTAACTGAATGAGCGACCCAGGCGCGCCTAGAGTGACACAATTTTAAAGTTCTAGCATTTTCAGGAAGTGTGGAAAATGCTAATTTAGTATTGTAACTGTGACGAGTTAAGGATGCATGTTATAATCTCTAGAGCAACTACTAAAAGAATAGTCATATCATGATCAAATATCTAAATAGTTAAATAACAATAAAAAACAAAGGATAAAAATGATAGTAAATATTGTTGAATAGGGCACCTGGGTGTTTCAGTCAGTTAAGCGGCCAACTCTTTTTTTTTTTTAATTTTTTTTTTCAACGTTTATTTATTTTTGGGACAGAGAGAGACAGAGCATGAACGGGGGAGGGGCAGAGAGAGAGGGAGACACAGAATCGGAAACAGGCTCCAGGCTCTGAGCCATCAGCCCAGAGCCTGACGCGGGGCTCGAACTCACAGACTGCGAGATCGTGACCTGGCTGAAGTCGGACGCTTAACCGACTGCGCCACCCAGGCGCCCCATAAGCGGCCAACTCTTGATTTCAGCTCAGATCATGATTCCATGGTTTGTGGGATTGAGCCCCAAGTGGGCCTCTGTGCTGACAGCACAGAGCCTGCTTGGGATTTTCTCTCTCCCTCTTTCCCTGTCCTTCCCCAGCTTGTGCACTCTCTCTCTCTCTCTCTCTCTCTCTCACAAAATAAACAAATAAACTTGAAAAAAAATTTAAATATATATTGTTCAATCCAAAAAAAGGCAAAAAAAAAAAACAAAAAAACAAGAGAATAAAGGAACAAAGAACAGATGGAGTGAATAGAAAACAAATAGTAAAATGGTAAAAACAACCTCACTATATCAGTAACTAAATTAAATGAAAATGGACTAAACACTCTAAAAGAAAAAGATGGACTAGATTAAAAAAAATTTTTATTAACTTTTATTTATTGGGGGGGGGCACGTGGGGAAGGGGCAGAAAGAGATGGAGAAAGAGAACTCCAATCAGGCTCTGCACAATCAGCACAGAACCCGATGACCATCTCGAACCCACGAACTGCGAGATCACAACCTGAGCCACAGTCAGACACTTAACTAACTGAGCCACTCGGGCACCCCTAGATTTTTTTTTAAAGCTTATTTTATTTTTGAGAGAAAGAGTGCAAGCAGGGGAAGGTCAGAGACAGAGGGAGACACAGGATCTGAAGCGGGCTCTGCACTGACAGCAGAGAGCCCAATGCAGGGTTCAGATTCATAAACCATGAAATCATGACCTGAGTTAATGTTAAATGCCTAACGGACTAAGCCACCCGGGGGACCCCAACAGACTGGATTTTTAAAATTCAACTATATGCTATACAGAGATACACTTTAAATATAACATCATCAAGTTCAAAAGAACATAAAACAACAGGATGGAAAAATAAATATTTTTCCACAGAAAAGATGTGGCTCAGCTAAATTAATATCAGATAAAGTAGACTTTCAATAATAAGTATTACTAGAGATAAGGATAAGACACTGATAAAAGTGTCTAACTGAAAATAAGATTTTCCTGGGGCGCCTGGGTGGCGCAGTCGGTTAAGCGTCCGACTTCAGCCAGGTCACGATCTCGCGCTTCGTGAGTTCGAGCCCCGCGTCGGGCTCTGGGCTGATGGCTCAGAGCCTGGAGCCTGTTTCCGATTCTGTGTCTCCCTCTCTCTCTGCCCCTCCCCCATTCATGCTCTATCTCTCTCTGTCCCAAAAATAAATAAACATTGAAAAAAAATTAAAAAAAAAAAGAAAATAAGATTTTCCTATTATATATTCAGAAATCAAACACGTGAAGCAAAAAATAACAGAACCAAAAAGAGAAGTAGACAAATCCACAGTCACAGCTAAAGATTTGAACACACACACACACACACACACACACACACACACCTCAGTAATCGATAGAACTAAATAAAAATCAGTAAGGATACAGAAGATCTGATCACATTATCAACCACATTGACACAATTAAATATTTATATGACAGTATGCCCAACAACTGCAAAACATGCATTCTTTTCAAATACAAATGTAATGTTCACCACATAGACCATATGCTGGACATAAAGCAAATCCCAAGAGATTTCAAAAGACTGAAGTCTTACAGAGTATGTGCTCTGATCACAATGGATTGAATTAGAAATTAATAACAATGAGAAATCTAGAAATGCCCCAAATATTTGGAAATTAGCAACTCATTTATACAAATTTCAAGAGTGGGCAAAACTAATCTATAACGACAGTATTCAAGATAATGATTTCTTTTGGCTGAGAAGAACAGTCAGCATTCAAGGACTTGAAATGTCCTATATTTTAATATAGGTAGTGATTATACAGCTCTATTTATATATAAAAATTTATTCAAGATTTGTACTTATATACATTATTCCATATAAGCTATACCTCAATAAAAAAGTAATCAGAAAAATAGAGAGACATTAAATTCCCTAGGACCTAACAAAATATCTAGTTCATGCAGGATGCTTAATAAATGATGCATTAAAAAAGGAAAGAGAGATAAATAGAATGAAAAGACCTACCATACATTTAATACCATTTATACCCACTAGATTGGCAAAAGATAAAGAAGTGTGACAGTACCAAATGCTGGAGAGAATGAAAATCAATAGGAACTCTTATCCTTTGCTGATGAGAATATAAATTGATACAATCACTTTAGAAAACAATCTGGCAATAGCTCATAAAGTATAGCATTCATATACACATACCCTACCAACTGGCAATTCAATTCCTAGGTGTATACCCTGAGAAACTCCTGTCCAAGTGCACCAGGAGTTAAGCATAAGAGTGTTGGGGGTGGGGATGGGGGTGGGGGCGCCTGGGTGGTTCAGTCAGTTGAGCATCCGACTTGTCTCAGGTCATGTTCTCACAGTTCATGGATTTGAGCCCTGCACCAGAATCTGTGCTGTCAGCACAGAGCTCACTTTGATCCTCTGTCTTCGTCTCTCTCTCTCTCTCTACCCCTCCTCCACCTTCTCTCTCTCTCTCTCAAAAATAAATTAACATTAAAACAAATTTTTTTACTTAAGGGCGTCTGGGTGGCTCAATTGGTTGGGTGTCCTACTTTAGCTCAGGTCATGATCTCACCATTCCTGAGTTCAAGCCCCCACGTCAGGCTCTGTGAGGACAGCTCAGAGTCTGGAGTCTGCTTAAGATTCTGTATCTCCTGGGGTGCCTGGGTGGCACAGTTGGATAAGTGGCTGACTTCAGCTCAGGTTGGGCTCTGTGCTGACAGCTCAGAGCCTAGAGCTTGCTTTGGATTCTGTGTGTGTGTGTGTCTCTCTGTTCCTCCCCTGCTTGTGCTCTGTTTCTCAAAAATAAATAAATGTTAAAAATTTTTGTTAAAGTATAAGAGACTCTTAAAAACTGAGAACAAACTGAGGGCTGATGGGGGGTGGGAGGGAGGGGAGGGTGAGTGATGGGTATTGAGGAGGGCACCTGTTGGGATGAGCACTGGGTGTTGTATGGAAACCAATTTGACAATAAATTTCATACATTTAAAAAAAATTTTCTTTTGTTAATAAAAAAATAGGTGGGTTGATAATTTCTAGCTCAGATTAGATGATGAATTCATGGGTGTTCATTATATTATTTCTCTTTATAAATTACATATAATATTTTTATATGTATTAAATAATGATAATTTAAAAATTTTAAATAAGGAAAAGACAGTAGAAAGTGTTATAGAAGTATGGAGAAATGAGTTATTTACTTCTTCCTAGAGGAAGACAAGAAGTCAAGGAGAATTTCATTTAGCAGGTGTGTTAGGGATCCACATGATCACCCAGGTTTGATGATCGACTCAAGGACTCATAGAATTCAGTATACAGTTGCACTCACAGCTATGATGTATTATAGTCAAAGAATACAAAGCAACATCAACAAAGTATGTCAAATGGACATGACAATATGGTGGAAGGGCATTAAAGGCAGTGGGAACAGTACACACAAAGGAAAAGAGCTGTGAAAGGATGCCCCAGCCAGAGAACAAACCACAAGGCTGAAAAGTCCTTTCAGTGTGGCTGGAGCACAGGTGCTTTGGAGAGTATTAGAAAAAGAGAGTGGAGAGGGAAGGAGTTAGACTATAGAGTCAGACTCTTATACCAGGTAGGACATTTTAACCTTGTCCTATAAGCAACAGGAAGCCATTAAGTATTGTCTGTAGGGGAGTATAGTACAGTGCCTGTCTGTAGTAAACTGCTTAAGTCCTCCAAAAATTAAAATGCTGAACTCCTAACCCTCAATGTGATGCTATTAAGAATTGGGGCCCTGGGGCGCCTGGGTGGCGCAGTCGGTTAAGCGTCCGACTTCAGCCAGGTCACGATCTCGCGGTCCGGGAGTTCGAGCCCCGCGTCGGGCTCTGGGCTGATGGCTCAGAGCCTGGAGCCTGTTTCCGATTCTGTGTCTCCCTCTCTCTCTGCCCCTCCCCCGTTCATGCTCTGTCTCTCTCTGTCCCAAAAATAAATAAACGTTGAAAGAAAAAAAAAAATTAAAAAAAAAAAAAAAGAATTGGGGCCTTTAGGAACTAATTAGGTGATGAGTGTGGAGCCCTCATGAATGAGATGAGTGACCTCATGAAAGAGACCATAGAGAGCTCTCTCACCCCTTCATCCATGTGAGGACAGAGGGAGAAGATGGCAGTCCATAAACTAGGAAGACAGTTCCCACCACACACCAGATCTACTGGTACTTTGATCTTGGACCTTTCAGCCTTCAGAACTATGAGAAATAAATTGTTCTTTAAGCCCTACTATCTACTTTATGGGAGCCCGTATGGACAAACATACTGACATATAATAGAGTAGGCCCAAAATAAAGCCTGTTGATGTGATGTGACTCAAATTACTATGACAGTTCAAGATCTTTACTGATTTCTTGACAGTTCTTCAGCAGAGATGACAGAGCTTCACTGGATCATTTTAAACCATTCTAGGGGCACCCAGGTGGTTCAGTCAGTTAAGCATCTGACTCTTGATTTCAGCTCAGGTCATTATCTCACAGTTCTTGAGTTCAAGCCCCAAGTCAGGCAGTGCACTGCTGGCACCTGTTTGGGTTTTCTCTCTTTTTCTCTGCCCCTCCACCAACATGCACACTCTCTCTCAAAATAAATACATACACATTTTTTAAACAAATAAATAAACCACTCTAGATTTCCTTGGATACATTAAACTAAACTAGATCCATAATCAAATGCACAATTAATTGAAACTGGTTCTAGAAACTGGGGGATCTAAAACTCATTCTAGAAAACTGGGGTTTAGCTTTACCAAAATGGAGCCTAATATCAGTTTGTGAAATTATCAGAAAAATACAGCATTCAGAATAAACCAGTAACAGCTACTATTTACTTTGTGCCAGGCAATGTGCTAAGTAGTTTATGGAGATTATTTTGGTTAATCTTCACAATCACCATTTAAAGTAGGTATCATTTCCAAATTTTATAGTTAAAGAAGCAGACTTACAAATGTTAAATAATTTACCTAAGGTCACATAGGTCATGACTGCAGAGTGGAGCAGTTGATGTCAGGCTGAGTACTTCATGGCTTTAATTGATGTCCTGTTTATTTCTCAGAGATTATAGGGGCTAATCCCAATACTGCTTACTTCAGACACTGTCAGGGTGTAAAACATCATGGCCATCCATTGCACCTCACATGGCTCTGAACATCCATCCCTCCTGCCCCAAGGGTGGCTCAGCAGGGTTAGAATGGTTGGAGTTGCTGGACCACCACTGGGGTGAGAAGAAGCTGCCATATCTGTTTACTTTAAGTTGACATATACATATGCTCATTTTCTAAATGGGCTGTGACAAGAAAAAGTTGGAAAGCTCTACTTGAATCTAATCCTCCACCTTCCCCTCTTTCTCAAAACCCTCTGGAAATCCTAATCCATGATCAGCAAACTCCCCTATATGTAGGCCACTTTCAGGCAAACAGGCTTGAGCAATGGAACGTGGAAAGGGCCCACAACTGCCACCTGACTGAGTACAGACAGGAGGAGACTCACCTCAAAATATCCAGAGGCCCTAACTAACCAATGGGCTACTTACAACTAGGCACAGTTACCAAAAAACGTAAAATTCCGTAAATTGCCATGCTTCCTCACCTTCCCTCCTTAAAAGCAGCCCCCTCCCACTGCCTTGTTGCAGACAGCCTCTCTGCTGTCTTGCTCACCCACTACCTTGCTACCTTGTGGTGTATTCAATAAACTTCTATCTCCTTTTTTCTGCCTCAGTGAATTCTTTCACCTCCTATGCAACCTGCTTGCTTCCACCCAATCATTGCCCCACATTTGGAGACCGTCATCTAATTGAGAGACACACCATTTAGACACCACACCCTAGACCTTCAATCTGTCTTTGGAAAGTCACAGATGTAAAACCTGGCATCTCCTAAAGACAAGGCTTACCTGTAACCCTGAAGTCACTATAAAACGACCCACCCTGGGGTGCCTGGGTGGCTCAGTCAATTAGGCATCCGACTTCAGTTCAGATCATGAGCTCACAGTTTGTGAATTCAAGCCCCGTGTTGGGCTCTGCGCTTACAGCTCAAAGCACAGAGCCTGCTTCAGGTTCTGTGTCTCCCTCTCTCTCTGCCCCACCTCTGCTTGTGCTCTTCTCTCAAAAATGAATAAACATTAAAAAAAAAATTTTAATATAATAAAAAATAAAATAAATAAAAATAAATAAAATAAAATAACCCATCCTGAGAAGTAGACTAGGATTGCAGCAAAGATGTGCCCTCATTCTCTCCCCTGCCCCCAGCATAGCTTTTCCAGTTTTCCTCAAGAGCAAACTCTGCTGTTTTGGACCAATCTCAGATTCTGACTCAAACCATGCTTGTTAACATCCTGTTAGTAAAACCTAAATTATGGTCACTTCTAACAACTAGAAATGTGTTCACAGAGCTGAGAAGTTGAAAGCCTCATATGAGGTAAGTCAGAAACCATCAAGACTCCCACAGCTGTGGCTTCATCATCCCACTCCATTCACACTGGCCTTGGTTGTTTTACTAATCATGTTGTTGTTGTTGTTGTTTTCTGTATTTTATTAAGCTTTGACATCTTTGAAGACTAGGGTGGAATGGCCCCTCTCAGGATTAGGCAAACGACTAAACACACATTTCATATGCAAATCAACCAATCCAAAGTCAGCATCTCCAGCCATCTCTTTTATCTAACTCACACACCAAGCCAATATTCCCCCTTTCCTAAATCAGCCCAAAGTTAGGTACCAGACTACTAGGGGTCCACTCCCATAGCCTGGAGCCCTGCTATAATTATTCAAACTAGTCAATCCTCAACTTCTTACCTAGCCCCACCTATTCCTTCCAGTGTTGACTACAATAAAGGCTCTGGGCCATGCTCTTGGCTGTTCTTTCTGCCTCCTGACCAACCCTGGTACTTTCCCTGTGTACTGTGGTTCTGCATGGCATGGCATAACCCTTCCTCTTGGGAAGTGTGCATAATAAAACTCTCAATGGCTCTGAACTCTTATCAGCATTCAGTCACCTCTATAAATCCCAGGTACAATCAAAACAGTTGTCACTTCTTACTATAGCAGTTAACACATACTGTATGATATTATGCATACGATAGATAATTTCACCTTTAGAGTTTAATCTCCCTGAGAACAAGAGCCATAGTTTACTAATCTCTGTACTATGGGTTTGCATGCCCGAGAACATACACAATCAGTGTTTACTCAAATGAAGAATCTGCCAAACAGTGGCCAATTTGTCCCTTGGCAAAGCCATTTCCCTGGGATTGTTGTTCTCTCATAGCAACAATACACAAAACATGTTGGGAAGTGGGTCTCATTATCCACAGGGAAGAAATAAACGCCAGCCCGAAATACAAGGCATCACATGCACTGTCAAGTTCCAACAAGGAGTCCAGGCCTGGGCCATTACTGAAAGCACTTACACAAGGACAAAGCAGAAAAAGGGCTATTCAGACACTCAGTGCCATAGCTCAGGACTCTGCCTCAGTGGCACAGAAAACAAATCATGGTAGCATTCACTGGAGAATAAATCTAAATTGTTTTCAGGGGCGCCTGGGTGACTCAGTCAGTTAAGCATCCAACTCCTGGCTTCAGCTCAGGTCATGATCTCACAGTTTCATGAGTTCAAGCCCCGTGCAGAGCCTGGTTGGGACTCTCTCTCCCCCTCTCTCTGCCCCTCCCCCACTCATTCTGTCTCTGTCTCTCTCAAAATAAATAAATAAATAAATAAATAAATAAATAAATAAATAAATAAAAATAAATATTTTTGAGCATCTAATTAGATGGGAGCAAGGGGAGGGGGACTGTATTTTGCTCCATTGTGTTAAATATATATGCTTGAATTCTGGGATTTTGACTAAAATGTCCTCTATACCTTGGGATTTCTAGTGAATAACTCAGGCTATGGAAATTTGGATAAGTAGAAACTTTCTTTAAGATTAATAAGTAATGTACAGTCCTTGGTTTTTAGGTTGGTCATCTGGTACTGACAAAAGGACATGGATGTGCAGTCTGAGGACTGGTGTTCAAGTATGGACTCTGTCATTAACTAGCTGTGTGACCCTGATAAAACGTTCACTTCTCCCAGTCTGTTTCTTTACTGTCCAATAAGAAAGAATCCTTCATAGGAAAACCACTCTGAGGATTTAATGTTATAATGTATGTTAAAGGTGCTTCATAAACTATAAAACACTGCATAAACATCAATCATCTATTACACTATAGAGGAGTCAGGCATGAAGGCTGCCACTAGCTAATGCTCAATATTTACAGTATAAATAAGTATCTCTTGCTGGTCAGCTGTGTGATCTCAGGCAAGAAACCTGTCTCTTTCTTTTTTTCTTTTTGCCTCCTCTGATATTACTTCTCCCTTGTTCACTGGGCTCCAGCCACAGTGTTCTTTTTCCTATTCCTTCCAACAGAGCAAGTTCACTCCTGCCATAGGGGCTTTGTACCTCCTGTTCCCTCTCCCTGGAACATTCTTCACCAGTTCTTTACATGGCCTCCCACTTCTCATCAATCAGGCTTAGGTAAAATGTCATTTCTTTAGAGGCTTTCTCTGACCACCCTGACTAATGTTCCTTGCACATCATTCACCCAATATATATTCGTTTTATGTTCTTAGTACTTATTACAATCTGTTGACTTATTACACTCTCCTCCAGTAGAATAAAAAACACAATACCAGAGATTCCCTTTCTGTCTTGTTCACCATTGTATTCCAATGCTCAAAACAACATCTAACTCATAATTAAACTCTCAATAAGCATTTGAATAAATGAAGTTGAAATAAGGTAATTATATCAAAAATTTCACTGACAGATATTTTATATGTACCTATGAGAACCCAGGCTCTATTTCAAGGTGCTGGAGTTCCATCTGAGAACAAAATAGACAAAAATCTCTACTTTCTAGGGGTGTGCCTACTAGTGGGGAAACAAACAAAAAAGATAAAAAGTAAAATCATACTATGTCTGATAATGTTAAGTGTTAAGAAGGAAAAAATAATAAAGCAGGAAAGAAGAACATGACATGTGTGTTTTAGATAGGGTAGCCAGAGAAAGAAGTGAAAGACTGAGCCATGAGAATATACGGGGAAAATGCAATCCAGGTGGTCAGGGTAACTGGGACAGTAATGAAGGTGTCGGAGGCTAACACAGGAGATAAAATCAGGGAGGTTAAAGGAAGTCAGACTGTATAGGGTCTTTTGGCTAAACTAAGGACTTTCTTTGGCTTTTATCAAGAGTAGGATAGGAAAGTGTTGGAAAATATGAGCATCAGGGTATCATGACATGGTTTGCTATGAGGACTGCTAGGGCTGTTGTGCTGAGAATATCTGAAGGGCAAGGGAAAGGACTAGTGAAGATGCCACAATAACCTTGCCAAGAGATGGTGGCTCCTGAAAGACTATGGATCTATGGGGATGGAAGATAAAATTTCAGGTTTGACAGTTGCATTGAGAGTTTAAGGGGTGGGGGGGTGGGGTCTGGGCTAGGAGTTAGAAGTTGAAACTCAACTGGTATTTATTACGGAGATGGAGTCCTAGCTCTACTACATTCTGGTGGCAAACTTGAGTAAACTTTTTTTAGGTTCTAGGCCTCAGTTTCCCTAACAGTAAAACGGAGAAAATATTCCCACGTAACGGGCCTTCAAGAGAACTATTTCGAAGTGTCAAAGGCTGATGGTGAGCAAGGTGAGAACCTGCACGAACCTGTATCAGAGTAAGGGGGCTACTGTGAAACCAGCGACTAACTTTCAGCTCCACGGAACACGCTCCGAGGCTCACCAGCGATCAAAGGGAAGCACCAAGGCCCGCATTGCAACGCGGGCTGCAGCTCCCAAACCTCGCGAGACTTGTTGGCCCGGCAAAGTCACCCTCCTACCCACATCTCGCGAGACCAAGGTTTATGAGCGGCTATCTGCCGGTTACGGCTTGCAGGAAAGATGGAGTATACTGCGTTGGGCACCGTGGAGGCCGCGGACAGCGGAGGGGCCCTGCCATACACCAGCTCGGAGGAGCGAGAAGGCCGGGAACCGGACGGACTGCGCTTCGACCGCGAGAGGGCGCGCCGCCTGTGGGAAGCAGTGTCCGGGGCCCAACCAGTGGGGAGGGAGGAAGGTGAGTCCGCGGACCTCAGAGGCAGTAAGTCCCTCGCCCACCCGCTCGTTTCGCTGGGAGCGGAGGAAGCGCGGGTTGGGAATGCGGGACTGCCCCCGGGTCTCCGGTCACACCCCCTGGCGCCCGGCCCGCCCCCTTGCGTGACGCGCCCGGGACTCCTTGACTCGTGCAGCCCAGCAGGGCCTGGGTACCGTGGGCTAGCTCCACGGAAAATTGAGGCCGCCGCACCCAGCGAATGAGGTCTCCGCTCTCCAGTAGTCAAGGGCCTTCTCATGCTCACACCGTTGGGGGTGGGGGTTCCCCCGCCTTTCTCATCCACCAGAGCGCAGCTCTTCCCTAAACTCGATGACTGTAATTCCTATCCGTGCCTTCCCGGAGACCCACAGAACCTTCTCCGCCAGACTGCTATCCCCCCACCATTTTCCCCTGACTCTCCATTGCCCCAGTCTCCAAGTTCCCCCACCCCTAGTGTATCTTGCCTCTCTTCTCTCATGCCCCACACTTGCAAGAACTCCAGAAGGCCTTCTTACCCCATGTTCTTCCTGGCCTTGGTGACTGAACCTGGTTTATCCCTGTTTCTATTTGTCGAGTTTCTACTACCTGGGTCCTTTTTATGCGATGGGGGCCAGGAGCCTGAAAAACTGGCCAGGGTATACTTTGGGTCCAACTTCTTTGTATCCTAGGCTTGTCCCGAAGTTGTGAAGAACAGGGTACACTGGGGGGCACTTCTGGGCTGAAGCTTCCTAGCTTGCTCTGCATTTGACCTGGCACTGGGTAAGATGGAGATAGAGGAGGATGGAAAGGGCTGGCCTGACCTGGTTGCGTGACTCCCTTCATGGTCCTTACCACTAGCTGCTTAACTCCAGTCCAGAAGTACAAGAACCGTCTGGCCTTCTGTGCTAATCCTGTCAAGTAATCTCGGAAATCAGAAGGTTTGTTTGTTTGCTGAGCAGACTAATCATGGAAAGTTTAATATGTTGCTTGTGAACTGATTGTCCTGGGATAAAATGGACTTTTTGACCACATCCAAAGAAGATATGTTTAAATTTGGGGTCTGTGGTACATAGACCTATACCCTTGTATGTACTTCTCCAGTTTGAAAACTAGTCTAGTCTGACTCCTACTAAATTAATATGGGCCTTCTGTCTCCCTCATAATTTCAAACTTGTTTGGTACAAATCCCCCCAAATGCACCCCAATTTTCCTTTCACTAATTTGACAATCATTGATGTATGCTCAGTTCCTAGGACTGGCTGGGCATCAGAGCTACAGAGATGAGGAAGATACTGTCCTTCCCCCTGGGAGGGGTTTATAGTCTAGTCCAGGAAGCAGACACCAAAACAGTTTCAGTATAATGTAATGGGTGCAGTAAAGAGGAATGTGTAAGAATTGGTCGTGCACAAAGAGGAAGTGACCTTTGTCCTTGAGGGACAGGGAAGGCATCTGCTGGACCTTGAAGCAGAGAACACAGCAGCTGTGCTCTAAAAAGTGAATTGCTTATGTGTGTATGAATGTACAATGTCACTTAGGACCCAGTTCATTTCCCTACTGTCCTCACTTTCCAGTATTTATATGAGGTCTAGATAGATATCTGTAACACCAGGTTCTACTCATCTTGGTTTTTGTTTTGTTTTTCTCTTAGCACTTTTATTGAGTTATAATTTATATACCATAAAATTCAGCCATTCTAACTGTACAATGCAATGATTTTTTGCTAAAAGTATAGAGTTGTGTAGCCACAATTCTGTTTTTGAATATTTCCGTCACTCCAGTTAGTTCCTTTCTGCTTCTTTACATTAAATCTCCACTCTTACCTCCTGCCCTGGGCTACCACTGTCTCTAAAATTTGCCTTTTCTGAACATTTCATATAAATAAAATCATACAATATGAATGCATTTGGCTTCTCTCAGCATGTTTTTGAGGTTCAGCCACGTTGTACCGTGCATTCATTATGTGCTTCATTATGTTTTGTTGCTAATAGAATCCCATTGTATAGATCTTGCTTTTTATCCTTTGACAGTCTCTGGCTTTTGAGTGGGCTGTTTAGACTGTTTGCATTTAATTTAATTATTGATAATGGCTAGATTTACATTTTCTATTTTGCTATTTATCTCCTTTTCATTTTGTTCTTCCTTTTCTCCTTTACTGACTTCCTTTGTGGTTAGTATTTTTTAGTGGACCATTTTACTTCCTCTGTCAATTTTTTATACTTTTTTTTTTAATGTATTTATTTTTGAGAAAGAGAGCACAAGCAGAGAAGGGGCAGAGTGAGAAGGAGACAGGATCTGAAGCAGGCTTTGTGCTGATAGCAGAGCCCAGTGTGGGGCTCAAATCCATGAACCGTGAGATTGTGACCTAAGCTGAAGTCAGACTCTCAACCAAGACACCCAGGTGCCCTTTTTTTTTTTTTTTTTTTTTTTTACTTTTTAATTGTATTTTCTTAGTGTTCGAGGGACTATATGATGCATCTTAACTCATCACAGTCTACTTCAAATTAATACTAACTTAAATCTGATAAAATGTATAAAAACATTCCTCTAATAGTGCTCCATTCCTCACCCTCCTTTGTACTATTATTGTCATATTTGTTACATTGATATATGTTATAAACCTAATTATTCAGTGTCATAATTATTGATTTATACAACATCTCTTCTAAAGAAGTGAAGAGAAGTTATTAAAAAAAGTATATTTGTGGGGCACCTGGTTGGCTCAGTCAGTTAACCCTCCGACTTCAGCTCAGGTCATGATCTCACAGTTTGTGGATTTGAGTGCCTCATCTGGCTCTGTGCTGACAGCTCAGAGCCTGGAGCCTGCTTTGGATTCTGTGTCTCCCTCTTTATCTACCCCTCCCCTACTCACACTCTGTCTCTCTCTCTCTTTCAAAAAAAACATTAAAAAATTTTTTGGGGGGGCGCCTGGGTGGCTCGGTCGGTTAAGCGTCCGACTTCGGCTCAGGTCATGATCTCACGGTCCGTGAGTTCGAGCCCCGCGTCGGGCTCTGGGCTGATGGCTCGGAACCTGGAGCCTGCTTCAGATTCTGTGTCTCCCTCCCTCTCTGCTCCGCCCCTGTTCATGCTCTGTCTCTCTCTGTCTTAAAAATAAACATTAGGGGCGCCTGGGTGGCGCAGTCGGTTAAGCATCCGACTTCAGCCGGGTCACGATCTCGCGGTCCGTGAGTTCGAGCCCCGCGTCGGGCTCTGGGCTGATGGCTCGGAGCCTGGAACCTGTTTCCGATTCTGTGTCTCCCTCTCTCTCTGCCCCTCCCCTGTTCATGCTGTGTCTCTCTCTGTCCCAAAAATAAATAAAAAACGTTGAAAAAAAAATTTAAAAAAAAATAAATAAAAAAAAATAAACATTAAAAATTTAAAGAAAAAAAAAATTTTTTTGGGGGGTGGGCGCCTGGATGGCTCAGTCAGTTAAGCATCCAACTTCAGCTCAGATCATGAACTCGCGTTTCGTGAGTTCAAGTGCCGTGTTGGACTCTGTGCTGACAGCCAGAGCCTGGAGCCTGCTTCAGATTCTGTGTCTCCCTCTGTCTCTGCCTCTACCCTTCCCCTATACTCTGTCTCTCTCTTTCTTAAAAGTAAATAAAGATTAAAAAAATTTTTTATTGATTTTATTTATTGATTTTATTTAAAGATTTAAAAAATATTAAAAAAATATTTATAATGTCTTTTATATTAGCATACATATTTACCATTTCTGGTGTTCTTTTTTCTTCTTCCGGATTCATTACCACTTAGTACCACTTCCTTTCAGCTAGCAGGGCTTTCTTTAGTATTTCTTGCAAGGCAAACCTGCTAACAGTGAATTCTCTCAGTCTTTATCTGGGAATGTCTTTATTGTGTTTTCAGTCTTAAAGTATATATATATATTTTTTTTTATTATTAAAAAATTTTTTTTAATGTTTATTTATTTTTGAGAGGGGGGGGAGACAGAGTGTGAGCAGGGGAGGGGCAGAGAGAGAGGGAGACACAGAATCTGAAGCAGGTTCCAGGCTCTGAGCTGTCAGCACAGACCCCGACACCAGACTCAAACTCACAAACCGCGAGATCATGACCTGAGCCAAAGTCGGACGCTCAGCCACTGAGCCGCCCAGGCGCCCCAAAGTATATATTTTTTAAAATAACATCTTTATTGATACATAATTCATATACCATAAAATGCATCTTTGTAAAATATATAATTTAGTGGTTTTTAGTATATTCACAGAATTGTACAACCATGACCACTATCTAATTTTAGAACATTTTCATCACCCCGGAAAGAAACCCTACACCCATTAGCAGTCACCTCTGACAATTGTTTATCTCCTTTCTGTTTCTATAGATTTGCTTATTCTGGATGTTTCATGTAAATTGAATTGTATAATATGTGGCCTTTTGTGACTGGCTTCTGTCACTTAGCATACTGTTTGAAGGATAGTTTTACTGGACATGGAATTATTAGTTGACAGTGTTGATCTTTCTCACTACTTTGAATATGTTATTCCACTGCTCTCTGGCTTTCATTGTTACAGATAAGAAGTAAGTCATTAATCAAATTATTCCACTGTACAGGATGAGTCATCTTTCTCTTGCTGCTTTACAGAGTTTCTATCTTCCAGTAGCTTGACTATGATGTATCTAGGTGTAGATCTCTTGGTATTTATCATATTTTGAGTACCTTGAGGCTTTTAGCTGTATGGATTAATGTTTTTCTTTGATCAAATATGGGAAGTTTTCAGACATTGTTTCTTAAAACATGTGGGGTTTTTTCCTATTCCTTTCTCTTCTTCTGAGACTCCCCATATATATGTTTGGTATGTATTTGTTTGGTATGCTTGATGTATCCCACATGTATCTGTGGCTCTGTTCATTATCAATTTTCTTTTTCTCTTTTCTTCAGTTTGAGTATTTCTGTTGATTTATCTGCAAGTTCACTGATTCTTCTGCTACTTAGAAACTGATACTGATTTTTTCTAGTGTTTTTTTCATTTCATTTATTGTGCTTTCAGCTCAACTCTGTGTTATACGTATTTTAAGTAGAAAACTTTTTAACACCACATTATCAATGCCATTACATTTGTTTTCTTCATGCCTTTTTTGATAATAAAATTTGAGTTTTTACACACCATCAACAGTATGGATTCACAAAATAGATAGAAGTGCTGAAGCTAAATAACCTTAACGGGGCTAATGTCCAATTCATTCTTGTAGACCACCCTGCCTGTTAGACTACACTGCCTAAACAGTCTGACCCACTGGTAGATTATGTCCAGCTTGCTTTTACTAGGATCTTTTGTTGTTTACTGCTTTCTAACTATAGCTGTACCTAGAAATCCACTACCTCCTAATAAGCAATAAGAAGCAGCGTTCTAAATAGGTTATATCTATCCCTGAGAACCAACTTCAGACAACTGATGAATTTCTGTGGAGCTGAGTTGAGATTCTAAGGCCCAAGGAATAGCAAGTCATGGGGCGCCTGGGTGGCTCATTTGGTTAAGTGTCCGACTCTGTGTTTCAGCTCAGGTCACGATCTCACGGTTTGTGGGTTTGAGCCCCACATTGAGCTCCTTGCTGGAAGTGTGGAACCTGCTTGGGATTCTCTCTCTCTCTCTCTCTCTCTCTCTCTCTCCCTCTCCC
The DNA here is from genome assembly GCF_014898765.1 of Herpailurus yagouaroundi. Classification (NCBI taxonomy): domain Eukaryota; kingdom Metazoa; phylum Chordata; class Mammalia; order Carnivora; family Felidae; genus Herpailurus; species Herpailurus yagouaroundi. Next base: position 66,175,920 of record NW_024412377.1, read on the forward strand.
CCTCCCCCTCCCTCCCTCCCTCCCTCTTTCTACCCCTCTCTAGCTTGCTCTCTGTCAAAGCACATAAATAAACTTAAAAAAAAAAAAAAAAAGGAATAGTAAGTCATTATAGATTAGCGGTGTTCACCATTACTTGGAATATTGGAGATGGTTTAGTCACGCCAGCTATTCTGGCCCTAGTATCCTAAGGCAACTTAAGGTACATTAAGTCACCCAAAGACAATTGTAACTTGAATTGAGGTGTCACGATCATTTTCTCCCCCAAATACTACTTTCCCTAAATTCCTTAAGTTTATGAATTATCTTGCTTCTCTACACCAGCTGTCTCTGTCCATACTTCATTGACCCTGTGAAAATCAGCCCTATGCCAGATCTCTTAGTCTCTTCCCCATACATCTAGATAGTTGGCTACAATATGGATACAAATTAAATCCTGCCAATCATGTCTTATCATAATATAGGGAAGACACAAATTCATATGGCTGTTGGCTATTGTTATGGTCAATAAAGGTCATGGAGGGGTGCCTGGGTGACTCAGTCGGTTGGGCGGCTGACCCTTTGGCTCAGGTCATGATCCCAGCATCATGGGATCAAGCCCCATGTCAGGCTTTGTGCTGAGTATGGAGTCTGTTAAGATATTCTCTCTCTCTCTCCCTCCCTCCCTCCCTTTTCCCCTCCCTCCCTCTGATCCTCTCCCCCACTCATGCTCTCTCTCCCTCTCTCTAAAATAGGGGGGGGGGGGGAAGAAAGAAAGAAAGAAAGAGAAGAAAAGAAAAGAAAAGAAAAGAAAAGAAAAGAAAAGAAAAGAAGGTCATTGCATTATGAGATCATCCTACATCAGTGTTTCAGCATCAGCATCCTTTATCCAGCTTTATGGGCTGAGATGTAGGGTCATTGACAATGGAAGCTTCTTACTTCCAGCAAGGCTGTGATGGAAGCCTCAGACACTATAGATCTTCTGTTGAAACAGTCATATATTGTTCCTAGAGACATTTGTGGAGGCCCAACCTAGTACCTTCAGCCTGTCCAATGTTGTTTTTTTTTTTTTTTTAAGTTTACTTATTTTGAGAGAGAGAGAGAGAGAGAAATCATGAGTGGGGGAGGGACAGAAAGAGGAGGAGAGAGAGAATCCCAAGTAGACTCCATGCTGTCAGCATAGAGCCCAGTGCAAAGCTTGAACTACCAACTGTGAGATCATGACCTGAAGTTGGACACTTAACCAACTGAGCTACCCAGGCACCCCTCCAATGATTTTTCTAAGCATCAGATTTCTTATATCAAATCTGACCAATTTTGGAGAGGTAGTAGTGTTATGTATGGATATCAGGGCAACCGAGATGCATATTCAGGCCACCTTCTCAGAATTCTGATAATTTATCAAGTTCTTTTTCCCAACATGGACCTTAGCTTCCTCCAACCTTGTGAACCTCTCATGGTTTTTATGGGTCAGGAATTTAGGAAAGGCTTAGCTGGACAGTTCTCTCTCAGGGTTTGAAGGGCTCTAAGACTCTATCCCAGGGCCTCCTTCCTTTTCCATCTACACTAGGCATTCTTTTCTAGCCCATAGCCTTATTTATGATTGATATATTGATGATTCTCAACTTATATCTCCAGTTCTGACCTCTCCCTTGAGCTCCAGACTTGAATCTTCAACTGACTACTTGATATCTCTACACATATATCTGATAGACCACTCATGTTTAACATAGCCAAAGAAAAGTCTTAAATTCTCCTCCAAGGCTGTCTTCCTCCAGTTTTCATCTCATCTTAGTTTAGTTGCTCAAGTTCAAAACCTAAGAGTTACCCTTGACTCCTTCCTTCATTCTCTCACATCAAATCAAAGAAATTGTGTATCGGATCTACTTCTAGAACGTAATTCCAAATCCATGCACTTTTCTCTGTCTCCATTGCCAACCTCCATTGCCATCTCCATACAGTCTACTGACACAATGATCAGAGTATTCTTTCCAAAACATAAGCCAGATCTTATTGCCTCTTCTTGCACTAAAAACAAAATCCATAGTTCAAATCATGGCTTCTGAGGCCTTGTATTCATCCAAAATGATCTTGTAGGCCTCACACTGCCTCTCCAGCTTTATTTCCTGCCACTTTTGTCTCATTCACCATACTCATGCCACATTGACCTCCTTTCCCTTCTTTGAATATGCCAAACTCATCCCTGCCTCAGAGATTTGGCACTGTCTCAGGCTGCAACACTATTTCCCCCAGACCTCCTTGTGGCTGATGTCTCCTAAGATGGTCTTCACTGACTGTGTTGCCCCCATCATTCTCTAGCACTGATTTTGTTTTCATAGCATTTCTCCCTCTCTGTCACTATTTTGCTTTTTATTTACTTTGTACTGTGTTTTGTTGATATGGCCCCAGTGCTGGCACATAGGGTGTATTCTGAATATATATTTGTGGACTACGTGGATATACTCTGAGGCCAAAGAGGTGCCTCTTTATTCATTTAGTAGTTATTTACCAAGCTCCTGCTATGGGTCAGGTATCATACTAGATACTGGGGATACAAAGTCATAGACAACATGGTCTCTGCCCTGTTTAGTCTTTGGAAGTCAGATTCTGAATATCTTTGAAAAAGAATTTCATTGGGGCACCTGGGTGGCTCAGTCAGTTAAGCGTCAGATCAGGTCATGATCGCGCGGTTTGTAGGTTCGAGCCCCGCATCCGGCTCTCTTCTGTCGGTGCGAAGCCTGCTTCAGATCCTCTGTCCCCTCTCTCTCTGCCGCTCCCTCTCTCTTTCTCCCTCGAAAATAAATAAACATTAACAAATTATTTTAAAAAAAGAAATAAAGAAACTTAAAACAGTAAAAGAATTTCATCTCCTTTAATTGAAAAAAAAAAAAGAAAGAAAGAAAGAAAGAAATCCAGCATCTCCAGGTCTGGAGAGGATGGCTGGACTCTTACTCCTGGGTACCATCTCCCCCTTGTGGGCTTTGCAATCCTTTTTTTTTTTTTTTTCTTTTTTTTAACGTTTATTTATTTTTTGAGACAGAGAGAGACAGAGCATGAACGGGGGAGGGTCAAAGAGAGGGAGACACAGAATCCGAAACAGGCTCCAGGCTCTGAGCTGTCAGCACAAAGCCCGATGCGGGGCTCGAAGTCACTGACCGCGAGATCATGACCTGAGCCGAAGTCGGCCGCTTAACCGACTGAGCCACCCAGGCACCCCCTTTTTTTTTTTAAGTTTATTTATTTTGGGAGAGAGAGAGAGAGAGAGAGAGAGAATCCCAAGCAGACTCTGTGCTGTCAGCACAGAGCCCAACATAGGGCTCAATCTCAGGAACTGTGATATCATGACTTGAGCCAAAATCAAGAGTTGGACACTAAACCAATTGAGCCACCCAGGTGCCCTGAGCTTTGCATTCTGAGTAGCCTCTCATTTTCCCTTTAAAATAAAAGTTCTGGGACAGAACATCCAAGTCTTGATACCAGCTTAGGTCTTGATCTCAGGGTTGTTAGTTCAAGCCTCAAATTTGGCTCCACACCCAGTGTGGGGCCTACTTAAAAATTAATTAATTAATTAACTCTGGCCCAGATATGTTGACAGATCCACTTTCCTTGGTTTCTCTGAACCCAGATGAGCCTGGCAAGGTCTTTCACAAAAATTTACCAATCACCATAGGAGAAAAATGTGGAAATAAACAGATTCTAAGGGGCAGAAATACAGCCAGACAATAGCCTTTCTGCCCAAAAGGGCTGGCATAGATAAACTTTAGATCTTGTAGAGTAGGGAAAGTCACCTTAAAAGTTTCCTACCAAGAATCTCCCTCCAAGGCATTTTAGCCATGTTTTGCTCCAGAGTGAAAAATATAAAACATGGGCTTGCTGTCCCCTCATGGTTTTCTGAACTCTGCCCTGCCTCAGATTATTGGTGTCATTATAGAACTCATGCCTTGGGTGAAATTTTACTTCTCCCCAAAGGTAAGGCTTAGTTCTCTGGGCCCAGTGATTAAAAACAAGCTAATATGGGGGTGCCTGGGTGGTTCAGTCAGTTGAGCATCCGACTGTTGGTTTTGGCTAGGGTCATGATCGTGGTTTCTTTCTCTCTCTCTCTCTCCCCCTTCCCCCCCTCCACCACTCACGTTCTCTCCCTCTCCCTCCCTCCCTCTCTCTCCCTCCCTCTCCCTCCCTCCCTCCCTCTCCCTCCCACCCTTTCCTTTCCCTCTCTCCCTCTTCTCTCTCTCTCTAACTCTCTCTCAAAATAAACTTAAAAAAAAAGAACAGGTTAATATCATAGGTACCTACAGTGTAGAACTTGTGTAATATGTTAGCTGATTTTAGGTGTTTCAAAGTCAGATCAAGAACAGTGAGAAAAAATTTAACACATATCAAGTTATAGCATAAGAAATACCCTGGAGGGGCTCCTGGCTGGCTCATTCGGTTAAGTGTCCAACTTCACCTCAGGTCATGATCTCACAGCTTGTGAGTTCGAGCCATGCATCAGGCTCTGTGCTGACAGTTCAGAGCCTGGAGCCTGCTTCGGATTCTGTCTCTTCCTCTCTCTCTCTCTCAAAAATAAATAAACATTAAAAAATTTTAAAAAAAAAGAAATATCCTGGAGCATCTAGCTGACTTAGTTGGTGGAGCATGCAACTCTTGATCTTGGGCTTCAAGCCCATGTTGGGCATAAAGATTACTTAAAATAAAATCTTTAAAAAAAAAAAAACCTTCACAGGTACAACATAGAAAATAATTAATTTGCTTAGAACCACAGGACCCGAAAAAGAATTTGACATATAACACTGACAGCATGCACTAAGCCAGACATTGCACTGCTTTGTATGGAAAAACCACAAGGAGAATACATTCAATGAGATACAAGTTACTAGTACAGTAGTCTCCTTTATTCATGGGGGATATATTCCAAGACCCCTACTGAATTCCTAAAACCACAGATTGTACCAAACCCTATATACACTGTGTTTTTTCCTATATACATACATACCTATGATAAAGTTTAATTTAGAAATTAGGCACAGTAATAAGAGATTGACAACAATAACTTAGTAAAATAAAACAATTATAACGATATACTGTGGGGCGCCTGGGTGGCTCAGTTGGTTGAGCGACCGACTTCGGTTCAGGTCATGATCTCACAGTTTGTGAGTTCGAGCCCCGTGTCGGGCTCTGTGCTTACCGCTCGGAGCTTGGAGCCTGCTTCAGATTCTGTGTCTCCCCCTCTCTCTGCCCTTCCCCTGCTCATGCTCTGTGTGTGTCTCTCTCTCAATAATAAATAAACGTTAAAAAAAATTAAAAATAAAAATATATATACTGTAATAAAAGTCATGTGAATGTGGTATCTCTGTTTCTCTCTCAAAATATCTTACTGTGCTGTACTTACCCTGTGGTAACGTGAAATGATAAAATACCTATATGGTGAGATAAAGTGAGGCGAATGACGTAGGCATTGTGACACAGCGTTAGGCTACTATATTGATGTGTAAGAAAGAAGATCATCTGCTTCCAGACTGCGGTTAACTGTGGGTAACTGAAATCACAGGAAGTGAAACTGCAGATGAGGTAGGACTTCTGTATCCCCATTTTAAACAAAGGAAAACCACAGGAGGAGATTAAGCAATTTCTATAAAATCACACAGTAACAGTAACAGCTGCAGGATTTGAACCCAAGTCAACATGCCTGGGGAACCCAAGATCCTAACCGTGGTTTGTACCATACACATTTAACTGGTATTAGATTATAGTTTATGTTTACTATATAATAACAGGATTAATTTACCTTTTTTCCTGAAGGTAAAAGATTATCCAGCAGCATCTTCTAATTGATACTTATCCTCCAAAACTTCTTTTCAAATCTTCTGATTTATTCAAAAGAAACCAATTTTTAATGTTTCCCTAATAAACAAACACATTATTTCCATACAAAAAGAATGTTCTAGTCTTTTAATAACTAAACCCCAATGCAATTTTCTAACCAATTCTGTGTGTACAGTTATACCAATGTAAATTCTTAAAATCAGAAAATGTGGGGCACCTAGCTGGCTCAGTAGGCATCAAGTATGTAACACTTGATGTTGGGGTTGTGAGTTTGAGCCCCACATGGGGTGTAGAGATTACATAAAATATTTTAAAAATAAGATACAATAAAATAGTAAAATCAGCAAATGCTGTTGATCTTCTAGTGGAATAAATTTGGGGGTGGCTTCATTTTTAATTCCACAGAAAATGTTCACATATAATAAAAAGATAAAGAATTTATCATTACAATTTTTTTACAAAGAATGAAAAAATGATTCCCTTTTCAAGTCTTTCAATCTTTCTGATTCTATCTGGGAAGGAGTCTCAGGTGCTGCCATGTCTCAACACCTCTCTTCATAGTTGCTGCTCTCTTATTCTTTTAAGGGAGAGCTCCAAGCCTGTCACCAGTGTCTGGCTAGAATTATTTCATTTTTATTGGTATCTAGTTTAAGTTTATGATCTAAAGATTCATTTTTTTAAAAAAGAAAGAAAAAAAAAAAAAAACAGGAGGGGAGAGGCACAGAGAGAAGGAGAAAGAGAATTCCAAGCAGGCTCCACACTGAGCCCTAACACAGGGCTTAATCCCACAACCCTGGAATCATGACCCGAACCATAATCAAGAGTCATACGCTTAACCAATTGAGCCACCCAGGCGCCCTTAAAGATTCCTTTTTAAAAGAATTTATAGCATGGTGATTATAGTTAATGCTGTATTGTATATTTGAAAGTTGCTAAGAGAGTAAATCTGAAAAGTTCTCATCACGAGAAAAAGATTTATAACTATGTATGGTGACAGATGTTAACTAGATCTATCATGGTGACCATTTTGTAATATATACAAATATCAAATCATTATATTGTATACCTGAAACTAATACAGTGTTATATGTCAATTATATTTCAAAAAAAATTACTTAGTAAAGAAAATTGCCTTACACGAAGTTGTAAAGTAAGTAATTAGGTAAGTGATGTGAAAACATAGCATGCGTCATGAAAACATAGGTGAGGAGTGACAAAGCTTTGCCGAGATATGATGGTATGGCATTCCGTTACTCAGTGCCTATGTTTGAGAGGGTTCAAAGATGGCACTGTTGAAGCAGGTTTTTAACTCAAAGATTTTTTTATTTTCCTCTCTGTAGTGGAGCACATGATCCAGAAGAACCAGTGTCTCTTTACCAATACTCAGTGTAAGGTTTGCTGCGCCTTGCTAATTTCTGAGTCCCAGAAGCTGGCACACTACCAGGTATGCCACTGTACCTTTAAATACTTTACTCCCCCCGCCACACACACACACCAAAAAAAAAAGAAAAACTTTACTTTCCACACTCCGTGCCAAGCCCTCACTTCCTTCTTAGCCACCCAGACATCACCTCCATGCATGTTGACTGTGACTTGAAGATTGACTTAATTTTTTGCATCTCATTTCTCCCGTCCAAATCAAGATCATTATACTTACGTCTTCCTTCTCAGCTTAATGTAGTAGAAAGTATGCACTTTGGCTTTAAATAGACCGAGTTAGAATCACAGCTCTGCTGCTCATCTTGGGCAAGAAACCTCACCATCTTCAGCCTTAGTTTCCTTATCAGTACGACAGAGATGATGATAATTTTCTCATAGATTGCTGTGCAGATTAGATTTGATAGCATTTAAAGTGCTTTAAACAGAGTAGGAACTCAATAAACTAGGTTTCTTCTCCCACCCTCTCCTCAAAATTTTTGTGAGGATGAATCAAATGAAAATCTAGTGTTTTTGAGTGCCTTGTTAGATATGAAATGGCATTTGGCTATCTTTGATCTTTTTCCTGGGTTCTTGCAGAGCAAAAAACATGCCAACAAAGTGAAGAGATACCTAGCAATCCATGGAATGGAGACATTAAAGGGGGAAACGAAGAAGCTAGACTCAGATCAGGTAATCCAGCTGCCATGTTGAGACCACTCGCTTCCTGATGAAGCCAGCAGGCAGGTTGGTGTGGTGGAAAGAATGTGGGCTTTGAGTCAGACTGAATTGGCTTCAAATCCTAGCCATGTTGTGTGACTTGGACAAGTGTTGTTACTTCTCTGAGCCTTGATTTCTTCCTCCATAAAAATGAGGATGTTAATATCAACATTTTAGGATTTTTCCAACCTAAAATGAGGGAAAAATTATCAAAAGCACCAAACACACAGCGGCTCAGTATATGGAGCCATTGTTATGCATTACCACCCAGTGGTTTATTGGAGCAGGACCAAAAGCTTCTCATTTACTACTCAAGGAGAAAAAGTGGAAGGAAGCCAAGCTGCTTGCTTTCTTGAAATGGGAGGGAAAGAGCTGAGTTGAGCACTTGAATGTTTTGAATAAACAGGTGGAAGAAACAACTTTCCAAATGCCTGTTCTGATTGAGTTGTAAATGCATTGCTTTTTGGCTTAGAAATACTGTGAGAATTATGCTGAAACAATCCTAATCCCTCAAGGGTACCATTAATTTTGTTTTATGGGAGGTTGTTCAAATGTCATGGGATGAGAAGTAGCAGACTAGGGCCCTATACTAGCTCTGCAACTTATTGGTTTGATGACTTTGGGCAAATCACTTAATCTCTCTGTACTTTATTCATAAAATGGAGATAATAATTCCTACCTTTTAAGGGTATTGTAAGGTAAAATTACAATTCTTGATGGATGCTCAATGAATGAAAATTTACAGATAGCCTCCTATTACAGTGTTCACAGGCGTGGAAGGGCCTTGCTCATCCCTTCTCCAAATTCACTGGACCCATCCCCTAGTTGCCCTTCTGCTTATGATTTAGAATTCAGAGAGACAAGATCAACTCTGGGACCCTAGACAAGTCACTTCACCTCTTTGTATCTTGATTACTTCAACTCTCAGGGTGGCCCAGTAGTTCAAATGAAGTGACTGACTTTCTTCTTCCTCTGCAACAAAGAATTATTTACTCCAAAATGTCAATAGTGCCAGGATTAAAAAATCCTCTTAGAATGAATACTTTATTCAGAGATCAGACCTCAGAGAGAGGCTGGGAGCTCTTAACATAGGCTTGAAATACATTGTTTTCTGGTGTAATCACAATCAACAAATAATATCTGCTTGTTCAACAAATCCTGAGTATCTACTATTTGTCAGACTCCAGCAGGGTGCTAAGGATAGGAAATAAAGATGAGTCCAATGGTCCATACCCAAACACTGCACTTTGGTTCACAGAAAAGTCTCCTAAGCTATGACACTGTCAGTTTGGGTGACAAGTGCTATGATAGAGATCTGTTTAATGTACTCTAGGCATGCAGAGGAGGAACAAGATTAATTATTTTCTGAATACTCACACAAAGCAGCTCAATAATTGTGTACTGAGTTGAGTAAAAGTCTCCCAGAAGAAGTGACATATATGTATGAGTCTTGAAGGCTAAGCAGATATATGCCAGGCAGGAAAAAAGGAAGATCATTCTAGGGAGCAAGAATGACCTAAACAAAGCAAGGGAGTAACAGGGAATAAAGTGGGGAATGGTGAGTAGAGCCTAAAATGAAGTAGCTGGAGAAGGATCCAGAAAGGTAGGTTGGGGTTAGTGTGTGAAGGGGGCCTTGAATGCCCATTCTTCTGTGGGCAATGGGGAACCATGGAAGATTTTCTGGCTGGGCAGTGGCGTGATCAGACCTGTGTTCTTTCTCCCAACCAGAAGAACAGCAGAAGCAAAGACAAGAACCAGTGCTGCCCCATCTGTAACATGACCTTTTCCTCCCCTGTCGTGGCCCAGTCGCACTACCTGGGGAAGACCCACGCAAAGAACTTAAAGCTGAAGCAGCAATCCACTAAGGTGGAAGGTACTGGTTTTCCTGAGTAGTGCTGTATCGGTACCCCTCCCATCCTCAGGGCACCAATGCCAATGTCCAGAATGCAATGCCTAGGGCCACAGACTTGGAGAGGTCGAACTTCTGAGAGTCCTTAAAAATACCAAAGTAGGCCCAGCTAGATTGAAATGCAGTCTCAGAGTTGTGCTCACCTAACTTCCCTTTCTTTGGTTCCATCGGTTTTTCTTTGTAGAAGTGTCTTAGCCCTGAGCTTTTGTCCTGATGAATAATTATAATCGAGAGTGTCAAAGTCCTCCAGGCCATGCATACCATGAGAGCATTCTATCTCTTACCTCTCCCACTTAGATTTTTCCCTCCCAGCATCCACCTGCCATTATTACCATGTGTTCCAAGTTGAAAGCTAAATCCTTGTCTTTTTTGTGTGCTCAGGTTATGCCCTGTTCTCTTTAATCCTCAAAGCTGCCTGTTCTCCTCAAGACAGGGACTTGCTTTTCAAAGCTGAATACTTGAGTGCTGCCACTACTGCCCAGCAAGCCATGTTTGCAACTGCCATGAATTCATTCCAGTGCGTTGACTTCTAAAATAGTCCCCTTTATCTTGTCACCACTGTTGCTCAACCCTCGCTTTCATCTCATTAACTCCTGACTTTCTGGGATTTTTAACCTCCACTAACTGCAGTTAGTCAAGAGTGAAAGTTCTTTGATTTTTATGTCTTTTTTTTTTTTTTTTTTTTTGTAATTTTTGCTTCTTTATCTTGGACCAGGAAGTAGACTGACTATACTATTTATAATACTTATTCTTTTTTATAATACTGTATCATGAAAACAAGACAACAATGTTTTAGAAGACTTTGAAGATAAGGTGAAAAATTACTCATAATTATACCCTCTTAACACACCCAAATCTGGTTATTCATGCTATGAAACAACAGAATATGGACTTTGAAGCCACAGACATGCAGGTTTAAATCCTGATGCTGCTATTTACTATCTATATGACTTAACTTCTTTGTGCCTAAGTTTCCTCACCTGTAAGATGTTAATAATACTATCTATAGGTTGTGAGGATGAAATGTATTTAAGGAATCTAAGACATAATAGATGCTTAGTAAATGACAGCTGCTATCATTAGTATTATCACTGTCATTAAGATAGCCCACAAGTGGAATCCCCTTATAAAATGAAGTCTTTGGTGAGGCATCTACCACCTGGAGCATGTCATTGGCCTTGCTTATGGTTTGTTCATCATTAAGTTATACTAGTACTAATTGCTTTTGTTTGAAGTCGGTGTTGGGGGGTGCCTGTCTGGCTCAGTCAGTGGAACATACAACTCTTGATCTTGTGGTCATGAGTTCGAGCCCCATGCTGTGTGTAGAGATTACTTCAAAAAAAATAATAAAGTCAGTGTTGGTACCATTCATGGTACCAAAAAGATTAAAACATTAGGCCAAGAGAAAATAGCTTAAGAACAAAAACTTTATAAGGTTATTTGTCTTTATATGGATTGATCTTTTCTATAAATGGGAAAATTCCCTGATATATGCCAGGTCCCAAAGATTCCATACTTAAGAGGTTATTTTCCGGATTCATTTTCAGCCTTTGCCACGTACAGATATGCTTTTATATGGTTGTAATCATAGTGCATGTACTGTTTGTATCCTGCTTTTACTTTTCATTGAATTTTGTAGTTTAAGCACATTTCTATGTTTTTACATGAGTTTATAACTATATTTATGAAGTTAAACATGTTTCTAATGTGAAAGTAATAGAAGCATGTTGTAGAAAATATGGAAAATACAGATATATGAAAAGAGAAAGTACGCCTAATTTTGCCATTCAGAGGTAACCACTGTTAATATTTTGGAGTATTGTTTTTCCTATAATCTTTTGTTATGTGTATGTGTGTATATCTGTGTGTATAGTTTTATGTATGTACAGATTAAATCCATATATACGTGCATATAAACATAGAATACTTTAAATAACCTTATATTTATAAAAATGATGCATACTCATTATGAATAATTCTAGCTGAAATGATGCAAAAAAGTACAAAGAAGAAAATAAAATATCCCCCAAATCCTACCACAGAGAAACACTGTTAATATATTAGTGACATTTCAAAATGCTACTACCCACATATGATTGTGCATATATCTTTTAACAATGGTAAGATCATATTGTGTGTAATTTTCTTTTATACTCTTTCTGTTTAATATAACATTTGTATTTCCCCATGTTATTAAAAACTTTTTCATAAACATTTTAATGACTTTATAATATCCTATCATAACACCATTCCTCTAATGTTGAACATTTTCCCCCTCCCCTTTTTTGATATTTATAAATAACAGTATAGCAAACATCCCTGTAGAAAACTCTTTCCATATTTCAAGCTATTTCCTGAGAGAAGACTCCCATAGTTATTTTTTGGATGTCCGTGAAGCGGTTCCTCCAACTTAACCATTCACTTCTGATGCTTCAGTATCTTTTAAAGAATGGCCTTTTATGTCTTTTTTTTTTTTTTTTGCCTTTTATGTTTTAACGACCATTATTATCTCTTTTCTGATGTCAGAAGTCTATATTCATTATAGAAAAGTTGGATATTACTGAAAAGCACCCTTTTACTCTATGCTTTTGGCCTTTTTTCCATGCATCACCAGTATGTTTTTTCATTTGTTTTACAAAATTGAGGACATAAGAAACAGATTTCTGTATAACCTGCTTTCTTTTTAATGTAACACCACATATTGAATGTTTTCTCATATTATCAAATATTCTACAACATGTGCATTACTTTTCAAGCAACTTGCTGAGCAAGCATCTGAGCCATCTGTCTGAGTGCTGCTGAACCCCACTCCTCTTCCACCATTGGTGGGGGGTCTAGGCCACATTTTTAAAACAGTGGTTACTGGGTTGACACCATTCTAGCCACATGGACTCATTCGTGAGTCTTGGCATCCACTTTATAAAGCAGCTGTGTGGCCTGCCAGGAGTATCAGGACATTTGTTGACCCACAGGGGACTCATAACATACTCTGATTACCTGAATTCATTGACCAGAACCAAGGATGTTTTCTGAAAGTAAAAGCATGGACTATAGCCCTCCCTCAGGTTTCCCTATCACACTCTGGCAGCCTGGCATAGCGAAGAGGGCATAGTCTTTAGGGTCATGCAGATGGATTCACTCACTACCAGGGTAATCTTGGGCAAGTCACTTTACCCATCTGAGCCTTGATTTTTCTCTATAATGTGGTAAGATGATATTTATCTCATGGGGTAGTTCTGAGGACCAAAGGAGGAAATATATGTACAAAGCATGTAACTTAACGTCAGTATCCTCCTCTCTTTCTCCTACTCAGCCTAGAAGACAGTGTAACCCAAAAGGCCTCCTCGTACGGTTACCTTTTCTAAATGACCCTCCCAATCCTCAGGCTCTCAATTACTACATCTGTGCATTGGCTCCCAGTTTTTTGTCCCACTTGCTGTGAAGCTCTGGGGAATTCTGAGGGATAAAAGAACTAGAAACATGTACATTTCTAGACTGTTATAATTTGACAACTGGATAGCAGAAGTGCAGAACCTCCTCAGAATATGAGGAAATCAGGATTCATATGCCCAAAGTAGTGAAAACTGCTGACCAAAGTAGCTGGTCTTTGAGCTCTCCCAAATCTTGCCAGTTTTCCCAATTAGATAAGACTTTCACTGTGTGATTCACACAGGCAGTGCTACATCTGCAAGTGTGACTAGTGACCCAGCCTTTCTTTCCATTCAGCATACTCGAAAGCTTGGCACCTTCTGGGTCTTTTTTCATTGTTTCTGTTTGAACTCTCTCACCGCAGCTCTGTCGAAACGCCTTACAAACCCTTTCCTTGTGGCCTCCACCTTAGCCTTGCACCAGAATAGAGAAATGATAGACCCAGACAAGTTCTGCAGCCTCTGCCATGCGACTTTCAACGACCCTGTCATGGCTCAACAACATTATGTGGGCAAGAAACACAGGAAACAGGAAACCAAGCTCAAACTCATGGCACACTATGGGCGGCTGGCCGACCCTGCTGTCACTGACTCATCAGGTAAGGGGGCCCAGCTCACACCGAGAGCTGGATCAGGGCTTGAGGACTAGAGTTCTCCAGACTACCGATGCTGTCTTTTCCTCCTTACATCTCCCCTCGCAGGCATTGCACCCTCAAATGCCTGCAGAAACCAGATAGGAAATAAAAATAAGTAAATGAGCATGACCAGCTGAAGAGTGCATGCCTCTCCTAGCCAGCTCCAGTTAGTTATTACCAGATCTTTCAGTTTTTCAAGGAATCTAGAAAGTCAGATTTGTTTAAGAATTCCCCTCATTTTTGAGGCACCTGAATGGCTCAGTCAGTTAAGTGTCTGACTTTGGCTCAGGCTATGATCTCATAGTTATTGAGTTCAAGCCCCACGTTGGGCTCTGTGCTAACAGAGCCTAGAGCCTGCTTCAGAATCTGTGTCTCTCTGTCTCTCTCTTTGCCCCTCCTCTACTTACATTCTGTCTGTCTGTCTCTCTCTCAAAAATAAATAAACATTAACAAAATTTTTGAAAAAAAAGAATTTCCCTAATTTTTAGGGGGCCTGGCTGGCTCAGTCGGTAGAGTATGCAACTCTTGGTCTCAGGGCTGTGAGTTGAAATCCCATGTCGGATGTAGAGATTACTTAAAAATAATCTTAAAAAAAAAAAATAGAATTCCTCTCCATTTTAAATGTGTTACTAAATTTAAAAAATGTTAAACCGTGTATGAGCCAAATCTGTCTGCAAGCCAGATTTGGGCCAAGGGCCACCAGTTTGCAACCTCTGATTTAAGCTCCCTGTCATCCATATTCCTTGTGTGAAGGCCCTCAGCAGCCTCTGCCAGATATTAGAGTGTCCTCAGGGCCCCTCACTTCTCAACAGTTGAGGCCTGCCCATACCCCACTCTGACTCAGAGAATATTAGCTTTTACCCTGACTTCTAGATGCCAGTCAACATCACAGGAGTAAGTATTCATGAAGAGTTAAGAGCCCTTCCCATCACATTAACTTCTCAGGGCTTATAATAAGAGTGTAGGAGGGGAGATTATTATTTTCTCTTTCATTCAGTCAGTAAATATTTATTGAGTACCTACTGTGTACCCTCTTTGGGGTACAGTGGTGACCAAGACTGACACAGTACCTGTCTCATGGAGCCTACATTCGTATGAGTCCTCAGGGTTTCCACTCAGGCCATGGAGATGCAGCACCAGTCAACATTTGAGGTCCCCATGGCATCCAAGTACAAACAACTTGGCCTCAGGGAACCTGCTACTTGGAGTCATCTGTGCTCTTGCCACAGTCTTAGAAAGGTGAACACCCAGATACTGTAGATGTTCCAGACCACATATGGGCAAGGGAGATCATGCCTCTCTATCAATCCCCAAACCCAAAGCAGCCTTACAACACAGGTTGTCCTTGAGCAATACTGACACAGATGAGATGGGTGCAAAATAGTGGCTATGAAATAAGGGAAGGTCCCTTTAGCAGGGTGCCAAGGAGTGCTCTTCCAATGCCACTGAAGGACCCTGCTTTATAAACCTCTTCAAAATTAAGTGCTTGGTGTTCCCATATGCAGGCAGTGCCTTCCTCTTTAACAGGATCGGCCCCATATGCTGAGAAATACGGGAACTTCAGAACCAAGCTCCTCAGAACCCTCTGTGACACCCTGCTATTTTGGCCTGAGACTGATAGGGACAACACAGTATCCAGCTGGCACGACCCAGGGTTCTCTTGCAGCTGACTCTTCTTTGCTCCAGCTCTTGGCCATCTTTATTTGGCCCTGCTCTGGTCATATCCTCATTCTCTCTTGTCCACTAGCAGGACTCAGGCACTGCCATGTTTAATTTTTTTTTTTTTAATGTTTATTTATTTTTGAGAGAGAGAGAGAGAGCATGAGTGCGTGAGGGGCAGAGAGAGAGGAGGACAAAGAATCTGAAGCAGGCTCCAGGCTCCATGCTGTCAGCACAGAGTCCAATGAGGGGCTCAAACCCACCAACTGCGAGATCATGACCTAAGCTGAAGTCCAAAGCTTAACCGACTGAGCCACCCAGGCCCCTCCCCTTTTTTTTAATGTTTGGCACTGCCATATTTTAGGCTGCTTGTCTTAACTTGTACCCGTTCTATTCTTTTTATTTTTTAAGTTTATTTATTTTGAGAGAAAGAAAGTATGAGTGGGAAAGGGGCAGAGAGAAAGGGAGAGAGACAATCCCAAGCAGGCCCTGCACTGTCAGCATGGAGCCCAATGCGAGGCTTGAACCCACGAACCGGATCATGACCTGAGCGGAAGTCTGATGCAAGTCAGATGCTTAACCGACTGAGCCACCCAGGCACTCCCCCATTCTATACTTTTATCTCAAGCCAAAGTCTCCTTCCTATATCTACTCCTCCCTTTGCCTAAGGCTGATTACCAAACTTAATCCTAGAACTGTATCCTGGATGCTTTTTCTTGCTTAAGGCATCTGACTGCTTTACAGATCAGCCACAATTTTTCATGAAAACCTAGGCAGGGGCAGGGGCATCACATGCCTTTTGATATTAATATATACATTATAATTTAATTCCCACAGCATTCCTAAAAATAGGTATGATTTTCGCATTTTACAGATAAAGAAGTTGAGACTCAGAGTGACTTGCTCAAGGTCATAGAGCTGATAGGACCTGATGTTGATAAGTGAGAACATCAATATGTGTCTCTAGCTCTGTCTGGCTCCAAAACTTACTTACTTCCTCCTGCCTCCAGCTCTGAGTGTACTTGGCAGGAGGCTTTCCAACTGTAGGACATCAGAGGCATTGAACTCATTTTGACCCCCTTCTTACCCACAGAGGTGGAATGTTGACCTAGGATATGCAGGCAGTGACTTCAGCTAACAGGGATTCCACCTTAGCAAAGGTTTTAGGTTTGTTAGCAGCTTGACTTTTCCCTGCTGGCCTCTGTTGAAGCTTGTTCATTCATTCAGTCAGTCAGTCATCCTTTACTTACCTGTGGCTGTTACAGTCCAGACCTTAGGCTAGGTACTCTCACATGTAATTGCCGGATTTAATCCTCACAGCAGCTCTGCTGTGCAAGTTTGATTGTCCCCATTTTACAAATGAGGTCATTAGGATCAGAAAGATGAGGTGATTTTTCCTGGGTCCCACACTAGGCAGCACCTGAGCCACATTGAAATTTGGGTTAAATTCTATAGTGGGTCCAGAGAATAGTTTCCATGGGGCTCCTGTCAGAGTGTCTCATGACAAGTATGGGTCAAATGTGAGATGATCCAGAGTGTCCAGATCTCTTCCCCAAGGGGAAGATGCAGCGTCTACCAAGCAGATCAAAGACTTGAAATTTGCTTTATATTCCTGGCTCACATTTCTCTCATTTATCCAAGAATGCTAAAACTAAAGCCTGCATATCATTCAGGCAGCCAAATCCTTCCAACTGTCAGAGCATTCAACACTCACCCCAGGTTACTGGAATCCTCCTCTGCTTTACCCCATCACTTTCTTTCCCTGCTTAGGGCCTTGCCTCCTACATAGAACAGGGCTGCTTTCTCTGCCCCATGCTGATCCCCGAGTCTCTTCAACTATGCTTAGGACAGGTTTTCAGGTCTTGTTAAGTTCGTATATAGTCAAAGAGTGCCTGAGAGGCTCAGTCAGTATCCAACTCTTGATTTCAGTTCAGGTCATGATCCCAGGGTCATGGGATCAAGCCCTGTGTTGGAGCATGGAGCCTGCTTAAGATTCTCTCTCTCTCTCTCTCTCTCTCTCTCTCTTTCTCTCTCTTTCTCTCTCTTTCTCTCTCTTTCTCTCTATCTTTCTCTCTCTCTCCCTTTCTGTCTCTCTCTCCCTCTCCCTTTCTCCCTTTCTCCCTCTCTCCCTCTCTCCCTCTTCACCTCTCCCTCTGCCCCCCTCCCCCACTCAGGCACGCACTCACTCACGCGCACTCTCTCTCTCAAAACAAAAAATCATATATAGTCAAGAAATATTTGCTAAGTGCTTTCCTAATATTTGCCAGGCATTGTATATATGATAGTAAACAAGACAGGTGTTGTCCATGTTCTCGTGAAGCTTAGAGTTTAGTAGAAAAGACAGGCATTGAGCAAATAACTGCAAGTGTGACAAGCTTTAGAAAAGGAAACAAATGGGGCACATGGCTGACTCAGTTGGCAGAGCACACAGTTCTTGATCTCAGGGTTGTAAGTTCAAGCCCCATGTTAGGTGTAGAAATTACTTAAAAATAAAATAAAAAAAAAAAAAAAAGGAAAGGAAACGAATGGGACAACTTAAATTGGAACAGGGATCAGTGAAGGTTTCCCAGAGTGAAAGGAGGATAATGTGGGGCAAAACGATCCTGGGGAGATGACGGAGCATCCAGTCCTGGTATTGTTGGTCATGTTAGGGATTTGGGCCTTAACCTAAAAGCATTGGGAAGCCAATGACAATTTAAGCATTATTAGATCATTCTGCTTGCAAAGTGGAGAATGGTTTGGAAAAGGGAGGAAGAGGAGTGGGGAGACCCCAGCAATGACGGTATTGTAGTAATTCATACTAGAGAGGATGGGAGCTTGGACTAAGTAAGGTAGCAGTGGAGGAGATAGACAGAAGTAGATGGATTCAAGAGCTATGTAGGAAGTGGAATTGTCAGGATTTAGGGGCGTCTGGGTGGCTCAGTTAAACATCCAACTCTTGATTTCAGCTCGGATCATGATGTCACAGTTTGTAAGATTGAGCCCTACATCCAGCTCCGTGCTGTCAGTGTGGAGCCTGCTGGGGATTCTCTCTCCCCCTCTCTCTCTCTGCACCCTTGCTCACACTCTCCCTCTCTCACTCAAAATAAATCAATGAACTTAAAAAAGAAAAAAGAATTATCTGGATTTGGCCATCAAATGTGGGAAGTGAGGGGGGCCTGGCTGGGTCAGCCTTCAGAGCGTGCAATTCTTGATCTCGGAATTGTGAGTTCAAGCCCTACATTGGGTGTAGAGATGACATAAAAATAAGATCTTTACAAAAAAAAAAACAAAAAAAACAAAAAAACAAAATGTGGGAGGTGAAGGAGAGGGAATAGTCGAAGATGATAACCAGATTTAGTCTTAAGCAATTAGGTGGATAGCCAGGTTTTGTCAGCTTGGAGTTAAGATGCCCATGAGATATCCAAGTAGGCAGTTGGATATATAGGTCTAGAACTCAAATGAGAGGTCTGGGTTAGAGATACTGCCATTTTGGTAGGTCAGTAATTGTTAAATATTAGTGGTTTCATATATTTTAGGTGGTAATGAAAGTCAGCAGAATGAATGAAACCCCTAGAGAGTTTAGAAAGAGAAGAGCTGAGGGTCTAAGATTAAGCCTTCTGCAAATGCTGGCCATAAATGTCTAAAATGGACCTGAATTCTGATTGCAGTAATATTCCCCTTAAATGCTCTAAAGGGGTGTGTCTTCCAGGAAATACCTGAAGATACAAAGGAACATCGGCTAGCTAATTGGAGTAGAGGAGATCATTGGTGTTCTCAGCTACAGCTGCCATAGAAGGCTGGTTAAAAGATACTCTCCACCTCTTTGCCAGACTGATGCATGGAGCCCATAAGAGTGAAAAAATACTAGTAATAAGAGCTCACATTTGTTGAGCACTTACTATGTGTCAAATGCTTTTATTTAAATCATTCAGTAACTTTATGAGGTTGATACTAATATTAACCTCATTTTATAGGTAAGGAACCTGAGTCTCAGAGAAGCCCCACTTTTACAAATGAGGAAACCAAATCTCAGAGAGGTTAAGTAACTGGCCTGTGGTCCTACAGGTAAGAAATGATAGAGCTGGGATTTGAGCCTAGGTGATCTCACTCCAGAGCTGTGAAACTTTAGGGTGGCAGATGGTTAGAAGAGTGTCAGAACCAGAGGGCTCTTGAAGTCATGTGTACAGCTGCCTTTCTTGTACAGCTAACATCTGTCACGCTAGAATAAGTACAGCCTTTGTGGTCAGCCAAGCCTGAGTTTGCCACTTACTAACACTGTGTTCTTAGACATGTGACTTTGCCTTATTTTCCTTTATAAAATAATGATAATGATTTTCCCAGGAAAATCATTATGAGGGCCAAGCAAAATTATATAGCGTGCATGGCCTATATCAGGTACTTAGTTAATGATACTGGCTTTTATTATAAGTATTATGGTTATAAGTTATGGTATAATTGACTTACAGTTGAGAAAAGCTGAGGATCAGAAAGGGGAAGGGGTTTAGTCAAGATCACATGAAGGCAGAGCCAGGAGTCCAGCTCCATATCTTGGCCATGTGGACAAAGGCCACTTTGTCATTGGATCAGCCCTGGTAGTAAGAGTGTCTGTGAGCCCCAAGATAGGAAGACTAGGTTAATTTTCATAGCAGGCATTCTCATTAATTACTGTTATTGCAAGCCTAGGGAGAGTGGCAGTTTCCCAGAGATCTCTCAGTGAAGGGCATCCTTAATGAGGCCACTTAGCACAGTCCAGGTAAAAAGATACACCAAATGTCACCTCTTTGTTCTGTCAATCTTTTATTTACTCAACAGACAGCTACTGTAGACCAGGTTCGATTCTGGGACTTGGGGGTACAGAGGGGAGTGAGGAGGTTCCCAACCCCAGAAAGCACATAGGCACACAGCCAGTGTCCCCTGAGCATTGAGGCCTCTGGGATTCTCATCAGGGCCAACCACCTAATCTCACCCCACCATCCATCCTCAGAAGGGCATTTACTGTCAAAAGCAGCAGTCCCCAGGTCCCTTGTTCCTGGATAACTAAGTATCTTGACTTTTATGTGTGTTTCAGCTGGGAAGGGTTACCCCTGCAAGACGTGTAAGATAGTGCTGAACTCCATAGAACAGTATCAAGCTCATGTCAGCGGCTTCAAACACAAGAACCAGTGAGTAATCTTCCTTTGAAATTCAAGGGTCTGCTACAAGAACTCAAGGCTTCTAAATCAAAACAAAGCCAGGTACTACTTTGCTAAAATGGAATCCTGGCAGCCTTTTCTCAGTCAACATAAAATCAATCAGTTAACAAAAGTGTCTCCTCTGTAAGTTTTTCCTCCCATCAGCTTCTCCACAGCCTTTGGACCTGCCACTGAAGGTTTGAGTAGAGAAACTTAAGACACTTTCCTTGGCGGTCTCCTAAAAGTACTTAGATTTCCTGCCCTATAGCAATCTGACTAGGGAAGTTTCCCTTCCCTCAAGCCTGTCACTGGCCTAAGAACCTAGTCTCTACTGCCATCAGTTCTATGGCAAAAGCTCCCTCTCCAGGTTATTACCAAATATGACCAGATTTGTTCATTCATTGATCAAGTATTTATTGAACACCCTCTGGGTGGTGGCCAAAACAGATCCAGTCCCTGCTCTTGTGACCTTACGTTCTGATGGGAGGAGACAAACAATAAACGAGTAAACAACCAATAATTACAAATTCTGATAAGTGCTTTGAAGGGAAGAGGTAAACACAGTCATCTGTTCATGATAACCTTGAAAATGACTAACACTCTTTGAACCCCTGTTCTGTTGCAGGGCATATGCCAAGCAAATCCTCTCAGGTAATCCACACAACAACCCTAGGAAGAAGGTATTATTATTATAGACAGAGGCAACCACCATTCAAGTGATACTATGAGACAGAGCCTATAATTCGAACTGAGTCTTGTCTGGCTCACAGCATGCTTTTCTAGGGCATCATGCTAACAAGGAGGTTATGGCACCGTGTGATATGAGGAGGCTAGGGCCTGGTAAGGGGAGGGCTTATGCAGTTCTGTCTCTTCCTCTCAGAAGGGAACTGGGTAGTGTGGACAGTGTGATACAACATAACTTTCTGAGATGAGAATATACTCATTTTATAGATAAGGAAATTGAGTTTCAGGCAACCAAGTCTAATAAACTGATTTCTTTGACTTAAATGGTAGGTTCTGCATTGTTCACAGAGCTGAATTAACTAAAGGTGGTGGAAACACAAAATATTAGTCAAAATGTCCTTGGTCCTCTCCACTCTGACTGAAGTTTTCCCTTCCACATTGCAGCAGATCTGAGGACTTTTGAGGCTTCTTTTAGATATGGACTTGAGACAAGCCTGCACAGTCCAGCCTGGGGCTCACCCCCATTTCAGCACATCTCCCTTGCAGCTTGACTGGTGGCAGTTTCAGCATACAACCTGGAGACAACCAGAGCCCTACCCTGGGGGTGCCCAGTCTTGAAAATGCTAGTATTTACTCTTTTCTTTCTATATTTTCAGCTATGTGACTTTGGGTGAGTCAGTAAACTTCTCTGAGCCTCCACTTCCTCTTCTGTAAGATTATAGCTACTATTTGTTGAACACCTAAGTTAATTTCATTTAATTCACAGTAGCAGCTCTGAATTAAGACACACACACACACACCCCCCTTTACGACCTGAGGAAACCCAATGTCAGGTAGGTTAAGTAACTTGCCCAAGCCACTTAGTTACTTGGAGTTAGACCCAGAATTCAAACCTTTTGATTCCAAAGTACATTTATTTTGCTCTGCCATTGCATATGGGGCTCATTATCCTCACCTTATGGGATGACCTGAGAGTTAGAGATAAAGTATGTGAAATGCTGGTACCAGAAAAGGGAACTATTAGAGGTAAGCTTTCATTCATTCAACAAATATTTATTGAGTACCTACTATGTGCCAGGTCCTATATGGAACACTAGGGCTACAGTAGGAACCAGGATCAATGCTGTTCCCTGAGTTTTTTGGATCCCCATCTAGTGGTAGAAGCAGATCCTAAACAAATCCATAAACAAATAAGACAATATCAGTTATTACTAGGTACGCAGAAAGTGGGATAGAGTGACTGGAGAGCCACTTTTGACTCAGTGTGAAGGAAAGAATGATCAGTCTGTACTATCCAGGTCATATAGGGCCCTATAGGCAGAATAAATGGTTTGGTAGTGGAGAGATGTGGGCTGCTGTCCTGAACCTGCCACACTTTTAAAAAGCTTAAGGATGGAGGGATGGTCAACAACAACAACAACATAATTATTTAATTTTCAAAATTAAAAAAAAAAAAACAGAAAACAACAATAAAAAGCCTACTGGGGTCAGGTGACTTAGACTTTCTGAACTTTAGTTTCCTTATATACAAAACAGGGGTACTATCCCCGCCTTGTAGAATTGCCATGAAGATTAAATAGGATGCTAGAAGCAAAGCACCCAGCATTGTGCCTAGCATGCAGTGACCCTCAGTAAAGGAGACCTGGTCACCTTATTACTCCAAGGCCTTGGAAGAGCTGTACTATCTTTAGAAAATTACCTGGAGCACCATCATAACCACCACAAACTGACCCTGTGTGTTTATTCCTTCTCAAACTACAGGTCACCAAAAACAATGGCATCACCCCTGGGCCAGATTCCAATGCAAAGGCAGCCCATTCAGAAAGACTCAGCCACCTTGGAAGACTAGAGGTGTTTCTGTCCAGCACCCCAGGTTGAACCAGCCGTGAGCCAGCTTCCCGTGACCATGGTCAGCCCTTGGCTCCCTCTTCCTCCTTTCTTATACCTGGAGAACACATAGGCCTTAGGCAGGAGTGGGCCACAGATAGCCTCTGATTGGTCCAGGCTAATCCACTCCTGCTCTTCCCCTTTGGAATGGGCCCTCTAGGTCAGGACAAGGGAAGGGGGTGGATCTTGAAAGGACTTGGGGCCTCACAGAATAGTAGTTTGGAGGATGGCCTTTCCCCTTCCCCAGCCTCTTTGGGCCATATGTCATGAGCCCCAGGCCTGTCTTTCCTTTGCAGGTCAGTTTTGAACCAGTCTCTGCGGCTAAAGAACTGAGCTGTCCCTGGGCTCCAGGTAGCTCCAGTGAAACCTGGAGCTTTCACACCAGAGTTCTGCCTAGGTAGGAAAGGGCAGATGGAAGTGGCTGCCCTATGGGAGCTTGGAGCTAACATGACACACTCCCTTTCCCCAAAAAGTGCAGGCTTTCCTGAGCCTGAGACCAGATGCTGGCCAGTTACACAGTTTTCTGCCCACTGTGAAGTCTCCTCCTGGAGCAATGACACAGTCCTGGCAGAGCAGTGCTGTCCTTCTGCCTCTTCTCCACAGTTCCTGAATGGTGCTAAGGATATGCATCAGCTGGGGAAAAGCTAGAGCTGGAGGAGGCCTCGGTATCCGGTGGGATTATGAAAGCTCTAAGAGGGGGGCCTTTTCCCCTCCCCCATCAGAGAGGTGCTCTGACCCAGGGTCATGTGGGAAAGCCCCCACATGCAGGTTTTCTTGATGATTCTGTGCCCTTAAAAGGTGAACTATCTCATGCCAGCCAGCTCAAAGGTCCATGCTGCTCCTTGGCTCTACTAGCCCTCTCCTCCTCATGTAGGAGACCACCTGTCCAGGTTGCTGTGGTGCTAGCCCTCTTCCATTATCCACCAGGAGATTCCTGGGTACCAGGGAAAGAAAGGAGAGCCAGTGCAGGTTTCTGCAGTGAGGAAACAGGTGTTCCCCAGGCCCCAAACCTAGATATCTCCAACTCTGCTGTCTTTTACGGCCTGGGATTTCACTGGGAGTGGATATTTCCTTGTAGTTTTCAAGCGGGAATTCCAAGGAGTGTCACCATCATAGGCCCCCCTTCATTGAGTCAAAGAAGCCCCTAGCTGCTGTCGTGGCCTCTCCCCCCCACCCCCACCCCCGCCCCATTGCCTATCCCTTTGCCTGTGAAATGCCTTTATGTATTGTGTATGGGTGTGTGTGTGCGCGTGCTTATGCTCTGTCTCTTGGTCACTGAAGCATCTAAATAAAGAATTTCTCCCATGAGCCAGACTGCAACTTAACAAACCTGGGATTTGGGGCCATATTACCGTTGGATTAGTATGTGTGTCTTGACCCCTCACCCTCAACCCTCTCATACTCCCAGGGCTCTAAACACTGATCTAAGAAGGTGGGACAAAGATAAACTTTTAATTATTTGGTAACCTGTGGGAGACTTCCCAGGTGCCCTAAACTTAATACAACGTCATCCACTTATCCATCTCCCCCTGTCACAGAGGGTCTGATGGAGGTCGTTAGAAGGTTTAAGATGAGAATCTACTTTGTTTGAGAGGATCATTTGGCTGTTAGGTGGAGAAGGAATGCAGGGGAGCAGGATAAGAGATAGATAAGGAAGCCAAAATGGAGGTTGTGTCCAGTCTGGCTCTCTCCAGGCTAATGCCTTCAGGACAGAGACCTAACCTTTTTCATCTCAACTTCTGTAATGTGGAGTGGTGTGTCATGAAGTGTTTGTTGAATGAATGAATGAGTATGAGGAAAGATGGCCTTTTCCCTCACAGCTCTTACTCAGCACTAGGTTTGTTCCATGGACTTACAGGCCTGGAGATTCTTGCAGGAAGCTTTTCTATGACCCAGAAATGAGCTAGGGAAGGAGTGAGTGTGATGGCCTCAGGAGCCTTTTGTCAACCTTAGTTTCAGACAGCCAGACCTGAGGAAGGTTCCCAGGCAGCCTCAGCTCCCATTCTTCACTCAGCAAGCCTTTCTTGGGTACCTGCTCTTGACCAGCTGGGAAAGGCCCTATGTGGCCCCCATGGTGGGTTCTCAGCTCTCAGCTTCCAAAGCCCAGACTGTCTCAGCAATTTCCCTGCAATCCTTCTAATTTATCCAGGATGTCCGAATCAGCCTCATCTATCACGCAAGGAAATGAAGGGCAGAAGGGTGGGTGGGCTGCTGTATCATGAACCTTGGCCTGCAAGACCTTAGTCTGGATTCAGGAGTCCCTGTTAGCCGCGTGCCCAGCCCTTTCGGCAAGAGGGCACAGGGATGAACACTTTCTTGCTCTTGGGAAGCTCACATACTTGTTAAAGATCATTATGGCAGTGGTCAGAGGGTCCTACAGAGCCCAGCAAGAATGCCCAGGATAAAGGTCTTAACTCACCTCAGGGTATGAAAAAGCTGGAAAAGTTGGGAAACTTGCATTTGATCTGCATAACAGCCTTTTGAGCTAGGTAATGATACTCCATTTTATAGAAAAGGGTCAAAGTGATGTACTATTTTATCCAAGGTCCTGGCACTAAGAAGCAACAAAATGGAGAGTAGAATCCAGTTCTCTAGATTCCTCGTCCAGTACCCTTTCCAAAAAGGACCAGAATCCTTCTGATATAACCCCTGGGCCTGCCTCACCTACCATCTGACAGGGCCATGGGCTCATAGAGCAAGCAGCCACAAAACAGATTGGACAAGGGTCAGTGGTTATTTTTTATTCCAAGCTCCCCCATATTTCTCATAATTTTACCCAAGATTCCCAGTTTATTAGACTCAAGTTTATAACTGTAAGAAACTGATGGGATGCCTGAGTGGCTCAGTTGGCTAAGTGTCCGACTTCGGCTTAGGTCGTGATCTCACAGTTCGTGAGTTCGAGCCCCAAGTCCAGCTCTGTGCTGACAGCTCAGAACCTGGAGCCCGCTTCGGATTCTGTGTCTCTCTCTCTTTCTGCCCATCCCCTGCTCGTACTCTGTCTCTCTCTCAAAAATAAACATTAAAATATACTGAAATCAAAGTGGTTAGCTAAAAAAGGAAATTTATTGATTCACCTAATGAAAAATTTCAGTACAGGGATGGCTAGATCCAGGTTCTGACACACTGTCATCAGGAAGAATTTAATTTCACTCTGCTTTCCTCTGTGTGGCCTCTTTCTCAGGCCAACTCTCTCCAGAAGGTAGCAAGATGGCCACTGGCAGCTCCAGGCTTGTCTCCTGATGGAGAGGCAACTACATTGGAAAGATCATCTTTTCCTACTAGTTCCAACAAAAAAATTCTGGGATTCATTCATTAACCAGCTTGGCCCTGTTCCAGTTCTTAAACCAATCACTGCGACTAGGCCCCTGATTTGGGGACTGAGAAAGAGTGAGCTACACCTAAAACACATTGACTGAAACAGAAAAGAGGAAAGTATGGGGCTCCTTTCAGACTAAGGGAGAAGAATGGATGTGGGTAGGCAAAAATAACTTGTCAGCCATACCCAGAAGTTGTCTGTATTTGAAATATCACTTTTTCCCTTTTTGAGATATATTTAGTAACGTGCTCCAGTTTTTAGAGCACAATTTGATGAATCCTTACATGTATGTGTACATCTGGGTGGTCACCCTCCAGATCAAGATACAGAACATTGCCAGCTCCCCAGAAGTTTCCTTTGTTTCCCTTCCTAGTTATTATCTCCCAGAAGTAAACACTATTTTCACCTCTATCCCCCTAGATTAGTTTTGCTTGCTCTTGAATTCTATAAAAATGGAATCACATCCTCTTTTGCTCAATACTATGTCTGTGAGATTCATCCATGTTTGTGTGTGTATGTGTGTCAGAAGTTTTTTTTTTTTTTTTTTCATGCTCTGTAGTAGTAGTCCTTTATATGAATACACCACAATTTAGCCATTCTGTTGATGGACAGTTGGGTTATTTCTAGTTTTGAACTATTATAAATAAAGCTCTTCTGAAAAATTTTGTATGTGTCATTTGGTGTGCATGTGCACACATATATCCAGGAGTAGAATCACTGCATTATAGGATAGGTGTATGTTTAATTTGTCTAGATACTACCAAATGGTTTTCCACAGTGGTTCTACCAACTTACCAGCATTTGGTGTTGTCAGTCTTTCTAATTTTGGACATTCTGGTGGCACATGGGAATTTGAACCCAAGGGTTCATATTGACTTCATATCAGAGCTCCTCTTACTCTAAGCATTCCTGAGATCAGGTTTGAATTTCTCTAGCCTGGAATGGTCTCTGATGTCAGTGCCCAGGACCCACAATACACAATCCAGCAGGTAAACATCAGAGGGAGCTCCTGCTCATGGCTCTGGTGGCTAAGGAAGGTCTCATGACGGGAGAGGCAGTCTAGTGTACAGCAAAAAAAAAAAACAGGCTCTGGAACCAGGCAGCTGCAGTTCAGATCTTAGCTCTGTGGGGCTGTGTGATCTTGATGAGCTAACCTGTACTTAAGGGTGAAACACTAGTACCTACCGTATGGGTTATTGTGGGAATGAAAAGAATAGATACATATGAAACAATTACAGTACCTGACATATGGTAGATACTATGTAAATGATGACTGCTGCTCCTTCTATTATTGGCCTGAAGTAATCTCTGGGTCTTCCTGGGGAGGTGAGCCTGGAGGCAGATGGCATCTGGCACAGAGTCCTGTATTAAGTCTCAATGAGTTATGAAATGCCAGAAACCTAATTCAATCTGATGAGAGGAGGGGGGCAACGTGCTGGCCAGAGGTGGTTCTTCCCTGGGTTCCAGCAAGAAGCCACCTTTCACTGCTAGGGAACCTCATCTTATCCCAGGAACCTCAGGGGCACCTCAGGTTCTGCAGCCAATGACACCTGAGGAGAATTATGCATGTAAAGCTCTTAGCCCTGAGCTGGATGAAAAGCAGGTGTTGGGATGTAATAACCCGTAAGTGCAGACATAGAGCTATGTATGTAGACATACAGCAACCATGAAGTGTGTCACAGGGGACACTACTCTGGGATTCAGGGTTCTTGGGTGTTGGTCTTGCACCCTGTCACCAGCTTCATGTGACCTGAAGCCTCCTATTTTCTGTCTGGCTCAGAAGTTGTAAGAAATCACAGTTTGAGCCCAAGTACTACAGAGGCAGTGATGGGCAGCTAGGGGTTCTTCCCAAAGCAGGTAACAAAGAAACCCTTCACCAAAGCCTCTACCAGATGAGCTGTTCCCATCCCTATCCAGACCTGATCAGCCGTCATTAGTGTCAAATAGAATAGGAAAAAACAATTTCTACTTCTGACCATTTGTCCACCTAACAACCTCACCTACTCTGCCCCATGCAAGTCCACATTACAGAAAGGGCAGGCATATCCCTCTTCTGGCACTCGCAGGCTCACTGTCCTCCACAAATTCTGCTTCATCTGTCCAGGGGCTCACAAGAAACCTTAGAGGGTTCTGTAAATGGGTCAATGCTACAGCGCGGTGACCCTGATGGCCACTAGGTGGAGAACGCTCCTTTTTTTTTTTTTTTTTTTTTTTTTTTTTTTTTTTTTTACTGGGCAAAGTAGACCTGCGCCAGGACCTTACTATTTGAATACTGAAGAGAATAGGATGACTTCTGAGCTCCTGTATTTGGTATTTCATTTAGCCCTCAAGACAACCTGAAAAAGGCTTGATTTCACAGCAGAAATTCAGAGGTGAAACCTTGCAGAGCTTACACAACCAAGAAGTAATCATGGAGGGATTTGACCCCTGTGTTCCCAAGTCTTTGTTAGCACACCTCTACTTCCAAAGGCCATCTTGCCCTTCCCTCAGAACATTTCCTTCCAGAGGACACTGTTTGAAGACTGTAATTTAGTCAGCTGCTTGGGAGTACACCTGATGTTGGCCCTACTCATCAGCCTTTCTTTCACTCTTTTACCTTGGGTAACATCTCTCTTCCATTCTTCTATCCTGTGGTTCTGAGAGACTGACCCCAGTCCCTAGTTCCAGGGATGAACTTGTGACCCAAGCCTGGGCAATCAGAATAATTCTGGAGCTGTTAGTAGTCATCTTTGCCACTACATAAAGACAATCTGTGTGAAAATTAAATCACAGGAGAAAACAGCTGAGAGTTGGGAAGAGACTGGTTTCTGATGAACACCTAGATCTAACGAGGCCCGAAGCTAATACTCTCAGGACTTTTTAGTTACCAGTCAATACTCTTTCTCTTTAAGTCAACTTAAGTTGGATTTCTATCATAACCAGGAGTACTGTTTCCCCCCACCCCAGGAGTACTAATACATGTTTCAGCTTCTTCATCAACCCAGTGACCTCCACTTACCTAAGAAGATATATATGCCACCAGCATAAACAACCTCAGAAGAGACTAGCCAGAGAACTGCCAAGCTGAGCCCACCTAATCCACAGAATTTTGACAAATAGTAAATGTTTCAAATCACTATGTGTGGGAATGGTTTATTTTGCAGAAAGACTTCCAGAATCACACCTAGTAACCATACCTTGTTTTGGTCTCCTGGTATCTATTTACCTTTCTTCTTCCTTGAGGAATCCCACCCTCAGCTGATGTGGTCTGGCTCGAGATGACCTCCACCCCCCTGGCTTCTGCTAAAACAATTGGGAAAGAGTTGCTAAATGGGAAGGTTTTGAGCGCAGAGCTGTTGGTTAGCCTTCTTTGTTACTTCTTGGGAAGCACCTGCCACAGAATGGAGCCAGAGGAAAGAAAGAAAAAGAGAGAGTCTTGGTCAAGCTATTCCTAAAGCCTGATCCACCTCTGGACTTTAAAATTGCATAAGCCAGGGGCACCTGGTTGACCCAGTTGGTTAAGCGTCCAACTCTTGATATCAGTTCAGGTCATGATCTCATGATTCATGAATTCAAGCCCCACATAGGGCTCTGCGCTGACAGCACGGAGCCTGCTTGGAATTTTCTCTTTCTTGCTCGCTCTCTGCCCCTCCCCCACTCATGCTCGCTCTCTCTCAAAATAAATAAACCAACATTTTTAAATTGCTTAAGTCAATAAACTCACTATTTTTTGTAAGTCCCTTTGAGTTGGGATATCTTACTTGCACCTGAATGAAAATATTCCTTGAAAGTCAGGAAATTTAATAGAGGCTGAGCAGTGCCTGGCAGAGGGCTATTAAGATAGGACAGAGGTCCCTAGAGAGGTGGGAAGGGAAATTTATTTTTCCTTAGCCCCCACTGTATGCTAGAACCCTGGAATGAGACACAGTTTCATGTCATAGAGGACCTCATTCCAACTGTGATAAAATGCTACAAAGGAAAATGCCAATGTAGACGAAGCATAAAATAGAAGGACAGAGCCTAAGCTGGGGGCGGGGCAGGGCAGGTGACATGCAAGCTGAAACTTGAAGGCTGAATAGGAATTAGTCCATGGGTAAGTAGAGAGAGGTGGGGAGAGGATGTTCCAGGTAGAGGGAACAGCATTTGCTAAGGCCCTACGGCAAGATGATGCCTAGCACCTTGAAAGAGGGAGAATATGTCACCAGATAAGAAAGCTGGGGAAGCCAGGTCCCTCAGGGTGTATCAAGATTTTCAGCTGAAAGCAAAAGAAACAAACTCTAGCAAGTTTAAGTTCACAGAACTACCAAAAACACTAAAGAGTGAGGCATGGGCTATAAGACCAGCATCCTGCCTGTGTCACATCACAGAATGGAAGGACAGGACCATGGAGGAAGGACACCATTATCTCTACCAACACTAAAATGCTGGACTCTGCTGCCTGTGCCACTAGCCCAGCCAATCCAGATACTGATCAAGAAATCACCACCCTGTGCCCAAGAGCTCAGTCTTGTTACCACAGCCCCCACCAGAGAACATTCCTCTTGGGCCTTCCAAGCCCTATACCTGGGCATCACTGGCTCGCTGGAATGGATGTTATGAATTTGCAGAACTTAGGCCTCAGCTGGAAGAGAAACTGGGGGAATAGCTAACATTTTCAGCTTCTATTGTGAAAGGTGAATGCTGCCACATGAAATGGGGGTATTCCCCAAATCCAGAAAAGGGTTCATATGACAAACATGAACAAACAAACAAAAGGGTTCATATCCTTTTCTGAGATAAGAAAGGAAAGAAGGTGTTTTTTTTTTTTATTATTAACGTTTATTTATTTTTGAGACAGAGACAGAGCATGAACGGGGGAGGGGCAGAGAGAGAGGGAGACACAGAATCGGAAGCAGGCTCCAGGCTCTGAGCCATCAGCCCAGAGCCCGACGCGGGGCTCGAACTCACGGACCGTGAGATTGTGACCTGAGTTGAAGTCGGACGCTTAACGGACTGAGCCACACAGATGCCCCTCTTTTGCTTTTTTTATAAATTTTTTTTAATGTTTATTTCAGAGAGAGACAGACAGAGGGTGAACAGGGGAGGAGCAGAGACAGATGGAGACACAGAATCCGAAGCAGGCTCCAGGCTCCAGGCTCTGAGCTGTCAGCACAGAGCCCAACGGGGGGCTCCAACTCACTGTAAGATCATGAGCTGAGCCAAAGTCAGATGCTTAAATTGACTGAGCCATCCAGGTGCTCCATGGGAGAGGAGTCATTTCTACTGGGGAGGACATTTATTAGGGGCCTTTCATTTATAAAGAGTAAAAAAAAAAAGAAAGAAAAAGGCAAATCAGCTTAAGAAAAATTATTTGTCTCACATTAATGAGACAAAGTAGTAATTTTTGCCTTTAGACATAGCTAAATCCAGGCATGTTCCATCTCTTGGCCTTCTTGTTTCCTGTGTTGGCCTCATTCATAAGCAGCCTCTCTCAAGAAGTTCTAGGCTTCCATAGTCACGCCTCAGTAACCTCTGAGAGTGTTAGTTTCCCATTAGTTGCAATAAAAGACCCAGACTGGGGGCGCCTGGGTGGCGCAGTCGGTTAAGCTTCCGACTTCAGCCAGGTCACGATCTCGCGGTCCGTGAGTTCGAGCCCCGCGTCAGGCTCTGGGCTGATGGCTCGGAGCCTGGAGCCTGTTTCCGATTCTGTGTCTCCCTCTCTCTCTGCCCCTCCCCCGTTCATGCTCTGTCTCTCTCTGTCCCAAAAATAAATAAAAACGTTGAGGGGAAAAAAAAAAAAAAAAAAGACCCAGACTGGCTCTCATTAGCCCTGCTTGGATCACATCCTCATCCCTGACCCAATAATAATAGCCTGGGGGATGGAATATTCTCATTAGCCAAGTCCAGGGGCACATGCCCACCACAGGAACCAGGGAGAAGTTGGCTCCACCCAAATCCTGGTTGGCCTGGGAGTAGAGGAAGTCTAGGACTTCAAAGAAAATGGAAGAGCTGTTTTCAGAGAGAGGAAGTGTGTTTGAATGTCCAGCTCAAGGTGGTCAGGAAGGTTCTCAGAGAAGAGGGAAGTCCTGAGAGGAGTCAGAAAGCTGAATGGCAGGCATCTGATGTGATGGCCGGAGGGAAGAGAGGAGGGGAGGTAGGACCAAGGAAGTGATACTCCCAGCAACAAGAGCAGCAAGAGCAAAGGCACCAAGGTGTGTGAACCAACCAGACACCTTCGGGAGGGCTTGCCTGGAGTTCAGTGCAGCTGGAACACAGAACCCATATCTCTGGTGAGAGGGGAGATAGGACAGGAGAGAGCAGTAGAGGCCAGTCTTGAAGGACACTGAGGGCCAGGCTGAGGAGCTGGGGATGCCACTGGGAGGTAGGGAGAGAGTAAAGCTGAGGAGTAAGTTGGTTAAATCTGTGTTTTATTTTTTAATGTTTATTTTTGAGAGAATGTGCACAGGGCTGGGGGGCTGGTGCACAGAGCAGGGAGGTTGGGTGGCAGAGAGAGGGAGACAGAGGATCTGAAGTAGGCTCCAAGCTATCAGGGCAGAGCCTGATGCGGGGCTGGAACTCACAAATCATGCGATCTTGACCCAAGCCAAAGTCAGACACTTAACCAACTGAGCCACTCAGGTGCCCCTAAATCTGTGTTTTCAAAAAGTCATTTTGTTGGGGTTCCTGGCTGGCTCAGTCAGTGGAGTATGCAACTCACGATCTCTGAATCATGAGTTCAAGCCCCCATCAGGGAGGGGATAGAAGTTTTAAAAAAACTATAAATAAAAAAAATAGGAGCACCTAGGTGGCTCAGTCAGTTAAGCATCTGACTTTGGCTCAGGTCATAATCTCACAGTTCATAAGTTCATAAGTGCATCCTGTGAGCTTGAGTCCCACTTCGGGTGAGCACAAGCCCTGCTTTCTCACTCTCTCTCTCCCTTGCCCACTTCCCCCTCTCTGCCCCTCATGGGATTCTCTCTCTCTCCCTCCCTTTCTCCTCTCTTTCTCTCTGCCCTTCACTTACCTGTGCCCTCACTGAAAGAAAGAAAGAAAGAAAGAAAGAAAGAAAGAAAGAAAGAAAGAAAGAAAGTCATTTTGGTGCTGAAGAGTGATGATACAGAGACTATGAGCTACCTGCCAAATTCTCAGTCACCCCTTCTTTTTAGCAGACCTTCCTGACCTCCATTGTAGTTAGGGGTGCCCATGTGTCACAGTCTGGCCAAAGAAATAAGATCAGAAGTTGCTGGATACAGATTCAACTCTTTGTGGCTTCTTTTTAACTCTGTGTAAACACAAATGTGATGGCAGGAGCTGAAGCCACCATCTTGCCACCATTAGGGGAAGGTGTAGAGAATTTAAGAGACCTCCACCCTGATTTCAGACCCGCCTTCACCCATCTCCAGACTTGGGAGACCTGGGACTAATAGGGATGAATTAACCTGTTTTGTTTAAGCCCTTGACATTTAGGTTTTCTGGTTTTTGGTGTTTTGTTTTGTTTTGTTTTGTTTTGTTTTGTTTTATGCCCAAACAAAATCCTACATGGTCCAGGTGGACATCAGGCAAGGTGGAGGAGGTTGAGGGCCCCTCTGAGGCTTCTTTCTTGATTCCTTTCAGACTATCAACCCTCTAACCCTGCATGCCCAGCTTCTGCCACTTCACAGCTGTCCTGGCCCTATCTCTCCTCCAAAAATATGTGCCTGTCAAGCCCCAGTAGGTATGACGTTTGTAGGCCCAAGTCTAGAGAGAGCTGAGTCTGGCAAACCCTGAAAGCCTCCCAAGACATGGATCCACAGTGTCTGGGACCAACTGACAAGGGGGCCAAGGGTGCTGCTGAGACTCTGGGAAGCACCAGAATATCCCAGAAAGAGCCTCAGCTTCCTCCTAGCCCATTCCCCTCTATCTGGCTTCGTCCGAGGGGCCTCCCCAAGAGCTCTCTAAGGCTGCCAACATCAGTGCCAGGTTCCCTGCCTCTACCATAATGTCCTGGGCAGCTTGCAATTCCTGGCTTTGTTGTCTCCCATAGAAATTAGACATAGATGTGTTGAAAGAGTGGGGAATGAGGAGATATAAGGGCTGGAGGAGGGGTGACCCTAATAGTCCCTCCCTCTTGGTCACAAAAGTAGGTTACCCATACATTTGGGTAGGTCCTACCTAGACCCATAGCTACTAATATGAATATTGGCCACTTTTTACTGAGCATGGGCTATGTGCCAGGCATTGGCATAAGACTTAATACATCACTACATTGAGTCCTCACAGAAAAGTTACTATTCCCACTTTACAGAAAATGAAACTGAGGTTTAATATTAAGTGACTTGTCAAAGGTCACAAGCTTTCAGGATTCAAACCTGCATCAGTCTGGCTCTAACACCCAACTTCTCACCACTCAGTTGCTGTCAGTGTCACCTCCATTCTGACAAGCCAAGCCAGACCTCCCTGGAGTCTGTGGGAGAAGCCAGGGTGAAAAAGGGTTGGAAAAAATGGTAAAGTAATAACAATTGTCAATTGAGTAGCAAGTATATGATATAACCCTGTGCATTTTTTCTATATTTTAAAACTTTCTCAAAATAAA
Source organism: Herpailurus yagouaroundi (assembly GCF_014898765.1). NCBI lineage: Eukaryota > Metazoa > Chordata > Mammalia > Carnivora > Felidae > Herpailurus > Herpailurus yagouaroundi. The sequence continues at coordinate 66,211,056 of NW_024412377.1, forward strand.
CCTCATTTTAAAGGAAAGAAATAAAGGAAAGAAGACAAGAAAGCACAGGACTGGCTCAGAGGCCAGGGCTTGGGCCAGGCCTGGGCTGGAATGGGGCCTGGGCAGGGGCTCAGGGCAGCTCTTCCGCACAAGAGCCCCAGTGTTCCCTGGGTCCGGCTACCATCCAAGAGCAACATGGTCGGCACCAGGCAACGTCTGCCCCCTCCCCCCAACTCTGCTCCCAGGCAGGTGGGGGGCAGGGCCTGGCCTCAGGAGTTCCTCCTGGCCTAGCCTTGCACTTCAGGAGCCCAGAGTCTGCAAACCCCTGCCTAGGGCCTGGTACTTCGTACGTGTCCCATCAGTATTAGCCAAATGGACAGGGAGATCAGTGCCCAGCCCCAGCTCCCTCTCAAACTCACCTTCAGGTGAATCTGTATCTTCCAGGGCTGAAGTTAAGAATGGGGGCAGAAAGCAGGCTGATGCAGTAGCATCAAAAGTCCCAGCTCTGTGGAGAGTCACCCTGAGCTCTCTCTCTTTGTCCCAGAAGATCAATGTTCAAGTCTCAGTTCTGTTGTTCACTTGCTTTGTGACTTTATTTTTTTTATTATTTTTTTGAGTAAGCTCTAATGGGGCTTGAACTCATGACCCTGAGATCAAGAATTGCATACTCAACCGAGCATGCAACTCTTGGTCTGTAGAGTTGTATCATGTAGCCAGCCAGCTACCCTGCTACATGACTTTAGACAAGTCATTCTATCTGCCTGAGCTTCTGTTTCCTTACCTGCAAAATGGAGCTAAGGATTCCAACCCCCATTTGGCTTACGGGGAGGTCAAAGGATATAATGCATATATAACACCTAGCTTAGCATATCACTTGGCAGATAGTGGGAGCTGATCCAAGACAAGAGCTTCCTCCCCTACTTCCTGTTTTGATGAAACCCAGTCCCATCTCTTAATTCATTCACTTCCTCCAACATCCCTGGGGCAAAGGAAGCAGGAGTGTGCCCATTTTCTGGATGGAGAAACTAAGGCAGAGGCAGGCTAAAGGCAGGATCTTACGACGTCAGGCTCGTGAGCCCCTGCTAGGCGTGTGTGTGTGTGTGTGTGTGTGTGTGTGTGTGTGGTTGTGTTTGAAAGGTTTTGAGAGAAAGACTGCAAATGTAACTGGTGGAAGATCGTTACCAAGAGAGTGAGGCCGTGATGAGGAGACAGGCTTGGATGCCTCTCCCAGACTCCCTCAGCATGTCTCCTTCTGTGCTTTGTTTACATATCTATCTCTCCCCACTACAGTGTCAGCAGCTCCTTGAAGGGGAGAGGTTGGGTCGGATTACTGCTTTATCCCCACGATTTGGAACAATGCATACCATATAGTGAACCTTTAATTGACACCTGGCAAATGAATGTGTGTATGAATGAACGACGTGAAAGAGCATCACATGCCACAGAGGGTCAGTGTGAGAGGTCGTTGAGTGTGGGATGGGAGGCAAACAGGGCATGTGCAGACTCAGGGGGTGTGGGGTATAGGGTTGCCAGTCTAAGGGACTTGGGCATCTCAGGAGGCAAGGAGTATGCACAGGCTGGGCTATGAAAACCTTTCCTCTGCCTTTGGCTCCAGTAAACCTGAGAAGTGCCTGAAGTTGAATGAAAGCTGTGTGGGGTCCATCTCCTGCTGGCAGCTCACCCCAACCCCAAACAACCACATTCACTAAGGGGAGCCAGCAGAGGACCAGAGTTGGGGAGCTGAGTCACTCCAGGAGTCTGGGAGGTCTGGTGAGGCCCCTCTGGGCAGGAGGCTTCCATTTGCTGGGCACCCCCAGTGCCAGGAGCTTTATCCTTTCCAGGTGTTCCAGCAAGGAAGGACCCTGAGAAGGAATCAGAACGAGTTGGTTTTAAAAGATAGCCAAAGGGCACCTGGGTGCCCAAGTGGCTCAGCAGGTTGATTGTCTGACTTCAGCTCAGGTCATGATCTCACAGTTCTAGTTTGAGCCCCACATTGGGCATGCTGCTGTCAGCACGGAGCCTGCTTTGGATCCTCTGTCCCCTTCTTTCTCTCTGCCCCTGCCCCACTTGGGTTCTCTCTCTCTCTCTCAAAAATAAATAAATAAAAAACAAAAAAAGATAGCCAATTATTTTCTGATTAATCTTTGGGAGGAGACCATTATTTTTTTGAGAAGGAAAAAAAAATCCCTTTGATGGGCTTTTTAGTTATGCAAAGGAAAGACGTCTATTCCATTGGGAATAATGTTAATGAGAGCTAGACTCCTTCGCATAACAATGGAAAAGGAAGCTGGTTCCCCTGGGGCAAGTCTCCACCTGCCAGAGGAATTGGGAGGTGAGTCTGAGACCCCAGCTAAGGGGTTTTCTTCTCCTTCTTAGGAGTGGAGGGCTTAGACTTCAGGTGAGGATGGGGCAGAAGACAAAGGTCAACTGACCTCCTCATTTGGCCACTATCTAGATGCTCAAGAGGAGGGGTACTTACAAGCGAGGCAGACCTGAGCAAGGTGGAGCAGCACCTACTGTGTGCAGGTGTTGAAGTCTATAGGCAGTTCCTGGCTTCTATTTACACAACTGTTTTAGTTACAGTTCTGGAATGTTCCATGAAGTTGAAAAACTAACAGGTCCTAAATAATCATAGTGAACATTACAAAGCAAATGTTAAACACCAGGCAATGTTCTAAAGGCTTACACATGTTTACTTTTCACAAAAAAATTCATGAGGATGATACTATCATTATACTTACTCTACTGTTGAGAAAATGAAAACACAGGGATGGACTAACCTGCCAAGGTTACTCCAAGTGTGATGGCACTGAGATTTGAGTCCTGAAATCTGTGCTTTATTTCCTGCCTCTTTCTCCATGCCCACAGGACAGAAGGCATCTAAGTGGAGCCTGACAGGTCCAGAGGGCTTCTCTGAGGAAGTGAGCTGACATCTAAGAATGAAATGGAATCAACCAGACCTAGAGGGGAAAGATCATTCCAGGAAGAAGGAATCATATGTGCAAAGGCCCAGAGGTAGAGTGGGAGCAAGGAAGAAATAAAGAATTCATCAGGAGATGTGGATAGGGGCCTGGTCATGCCAAGAATCATTATAGAAAACTGCCAGAAAGTTTTAAAGGGGTGATGGATACATTCAGATTTGTATTTTTTTTTTAAGATTTTTTAAAAGTTTATTTAAGCAATCTCCACACCCAACGTGAGGCTTGAACTCACAACCGCGAGATCAAGAGCCCCATGCTCCACCTACTGAGCCAGCCAGCAGCCCCCAGATTTGTTTTGCAAATATCACCCTGAGAGTTGTGCAGAGAACGGACAGAGTGGGTTGGGGGCAGAGGGGATCTCCCAGCCACTTACAGAAGACAGAAGTAGGCAGGCAGGATCAAGGTCTGGCGAGGGTGGCTGTTCAGGACTGCTGGGTCTTGCTGTCTAAGGGGTGACTAGCAGAGGATAGAGCAAATAACTAGAACTTGGAAGCCTGGTCTGGGTGCATCGAAAAGAGGCGGAGTCTGATGGGGTGTGCAGCAACCTGGGGCGGGGCCCCGGGATTGGGCTGACCCAGATGGCCACTCGGCTCTGTTGGGTTTGGGGACTGATGTCCAAGCGGACGGGACACTGTACTTCCAGCAGCTTTGGCGATGGTCCTGATAGTGCTGATCCAGGAGGGGCGGGCCCAAGGTGGGCGGGGCCTTGGGTTGTCCCCCGCCAAGTCACTGTCAGGTTAGAGCTGGTCCAGGAGGGGCGGGGCCCAAGGTGGGCGGGGCGCTGGGCCTCCAGCGGCCACGCCACTGTCGCGGGTGCATTCCTGGCTCTCTGGCCCCGGGCGGAGGAGCGCCCTGGCTGAGTCTGCAGTCCCCACTAGGAGCGGGTGTCGGGGCTGGCCGGAGCTGGGAGCGCGGCCGCGGAGGACCCAGGTGAGCTGGGACCCTGTGCCTGGAGAGGGACCAAGGAGGCTCGAAGTGAGCCGGGACCCCTTGAGGACCCAGGTTGCGCTCCCAGCCGCCAGGGGGCGAGCAGCGGCGGGGCTCAGGGACTGCCCCCTCCCAGCACTGGGGACCTGGGCGTCCTCTCGGAAGGGGGGTGGAGGGGACGGTAAATCAGTAACCCACAGCGCACACAGGGCCTTTTGTCCCGCTCCGTCCAAAGAGCACCCTGGCCGCGGAGCTGGTTACTCATTGCCCACCGGGGCGGGGGCGGGCCGGCTGTCTCTGCTGCTCCCCTCTGGACCTGCCTGCTTGCACCTCCCCCCAGGGTGGCCGGGTAGGGGGGGAGGAGGAAAAACGCGCGCTGGTCCCTTGGCCGCACGCTGGACTGTCTGCGCTCCCCGAGTGGAGATGAGGAAGCTGAGGATCCGATACGTGCCGTCATTTGCCCCGGGTCCCCCAACGCTTTAGTGCGGAAAGCTGAAGGAGAACCCAGGACTGTCTGATGACAGTGTCAGGCCCTGTCTGACAGTCTGACAGTCTGACCGACCCTGAGCAAGGCAGTGGGTCGGTCTGTCTGCCGCCGCGTGTGATCCGACTAAGTGTCCTGAGGTTACAAGATCAGGGCAGCCCGGAATGGGAATAAAATCCTGGGCCTCCCCACTCCTTTCCCAACTAGAGCTGTGGACCCTGAGAGCCGCACTCCCTGCAGAGCAGAGCAGGGTGGAGGGATTTTGTGGAGGAGAGCCATAGAAACTGGGGGTGTGTGCAGGGACAGTAGCATCTGAGTCCGATGAAGAAGAGAAATGGGGACGCAGAGGTGTGTATGTGCAAGAGAGAAGATATGCCCAGTTTTGAAAGTCACTGGTTTCAGTGCTGAAGAGGCTGAAGGAGCAGACTGTGCAAAGAGGATTGACAAGGGCAAGGAGGGCGGCTTGGGATGCTGGATAAACTGTAGATTGGATCCTACTGGACAAGGGCAGCCATTAAGGGTTTGAAAGCTGAGGGGGTGTGGGGTGGTGACATGGCAAATATTTGTAATTTTTAAAGCCCTGCTGGAGAGTGGAGGCTGGAGAGTCAAGGGGGATGTCTGCAAAGGCCCAAGCTAGAGATGACTATGGCCTGCCCTGGGTCCAAGCAACGGTGATGGGATGGACCACAGAAGGATTGAGGAGGCAGATGGACTGGAGGTGGAGGAGGGGTGAGGAGGCATGAGATGAGATGATACCCCAGCTTCAGGGGCAACCCAGGGAAGGAGCAGTTTGAAGGGGGAGATAATGGCTTTGGCCAAGACAAACTTCGTGCCCCCTGCCTCAGAGCCAGAGCTGGAAGGGGGGCAGCAGCTGATGAGAAGGGTGCAGTTGGCTTCCTGGGCAAGGTAAATTCAGAGACACCAGTGCCTAGTGACTCTTATTCAGCAGGTAATAGCCAGTAGCCCCTGGGACTATACTGGTCACCAAGGATGCAGACATCCTTGGTGGCATATGGAGGAGGATAACCAGATAGGGTGGGTGTGTACACCACACCTGAACTGCACCAGAATCAGAGGTGATTGGCCAAGGGCAGACCCAGAATGACAGTCGTGGGGAGGAAGGGGGAGGAGAACATTCCAACATCCTGTGCTCCCTGTGTTCCCTACATATGTTCTCTTTTATCCTCAAAGCAGTCCTGTGAGGACAGCACCCAGAGAGGGACTGGAACTTGCAAGTTGGTTAGAGTCAGGATTTGAACTTCACTTTGTTGGACGCAAGAGCCCGTGTTGCCTCAAATAGAGTTGTGAGGACACAAAAAGCAGAGGTATTCCCAGCATGCATTTCTGGTTCAGCATGAGGAAGAACTGCTTGCCATGGAATGTACTGCCTTGTCAGTAGTGAGCGCCCTGCCACCAGAGGTATTCAAAGCTGGTCACGAAAATGTCAGTAATGCTATAAGAAGTGTGGGTCAGATCAGATAACATCCAGATGCTGAGGTTTGGCCTTGTATTGTATTTCATATATATATTTTTTGTTCTCCAGCAATAAATTCATTTATTCAGCAAAAAAATAAATGATGTGTGCTGAGAGTGAGCAGAAGATCTGTCTCCGTTCTCTGCTTTCCTCCAAGGAAAGAATCCCCAAACTGCCCTTTCTGTGAACTTGTGCCAAGGTCTCAGCAGGACCGGAGGAGAGCAGGAAGCCCAGCCCTGCCCCCCTGCACAACCTACTGTGAAGAAGCTTTGGGCTCTGGCAACAGCAAAGCTGCTTCCAGTCTCTGCCTTGCTGCTGTGTGGTGGGGGGGGGGGGGGAGGGGGGGTTTGTACAAGACTTCTAACCACTTCCTGTCTCAGTTTCTTCATCTGCAAAATAGGGGAATAGTACCAACAAAGGTGCATGCATAGCAGGGGTTCTTCTCCCTCCTTTTCAGGAAGGCAGTTGGTGGGAAGCCCAGCCTGGGTCCTTGTGAGCAGCAGGAAGGATATGCAGCTGCTGTTGGCCCTGTTGGGGGTCCTGCTGGAGGTGCCTGGGGCTCCAGCTTTGTCCCTTGAGACCTCTGAGGAAATGGAGCTAGGTATGGCCTTTAAGGTGAGAGAGGATGGCAGGGGTGGGCACGTGGAGGGGGCTACTAGCTGAGAAAAGCAGGAGAAGATCCTGGCCCAGTCCCTTGAAGAGGTGACAGCAGGGCAGGGCCCAACCATTTGAGACAAAGTGTCTGGCTCCCAGCAAGCATCCACCTATCTCTGTGTCCACAAGAGAGGACTGACCTTGCAGGGTGAAGGGTCCTGTGCTGGGCTGCAGAACTGGTGGTGAGCCCGTCGGCTGTGTGTGTGTACGTGTGTGTGCGGGTGGGTGTGTGGGTGTGTGTGTGTTCTATGCACTGGGTTTGGGAGGCCCAGACAGCATGTATGGTATATGCACTGTGAGTGTGGTATGCCTGGGAGATGTGGCATGTGCCCTGTATGTGGCATCTATAGCATGTGTTGTATGTGTGTGTGTATGTATGTGTGTGTCAGGCAATGGCATGACCAGTTCAGCATGTGTGCTCTGCACTGCGTGTGTGATGTGCACCAGAGGCGTGGTAATTGCCTTACACAGAGCATCTGTAGCATGCGATCATGTGTGTGTAAGTTGAGGAGCAGCAGGTGTCCAGCATGTGTCGAGAGGTGCTTGTGCCCTGCCTGTGCAGCATGTTCCCCATATGCAGGGGGCTCCCTCAGCTGGGGCTGTGGGGCTCACTGACCTCTGCCCTTGGCCCACAGAGCCCTGCCTGGCCCCCAGCCCAGAGCAGCAAGAGCAGGAGCTGACCGTGGCCCTTGGGCAGCCTGTGCGGTTATGCTGTGGGCGGGCTGAGCGTGGTGGCCACTGGTACAAGGAGGGCAGCCGCCTAGCACCTGCTGGCCGGGTACGAGGCTGGAGGGGCCGCTTGGAGATCGCCAGCTTCCTACCGGAGGATGCTGGCTGCTACCTCTGCCTGGCACGAGGCTCCATGCTTGTCCTGCACAATGTTACCTTGGTTGTGGATGGTAAGGGGGTCTAGAAGGGGCTAAAGGGTGCCTGGGGAGAGAGATCCTCCCCATCCTAGACCTCAGACATCTCTTTTTATTCTTGACACAGACTCCTTGACCTCCAGCAATGGTAATAAGGACCCTAAGGCCCACGGGAACCCCTCGAATGGGCACATTTACCCCCAGCAAGGTCAGTATGAGTCCTCAAGGACTCATTTTCCTACTTCCCAGCTGGTCACTGAGAAGAAGAGACCTGTGTGGAAGCAGGTGGTCATCCTGGGGACACTAAGTTCTCCTTTCCCCTCCTCTCCAGCACCCTACTGGACACACCCTCAGCGCATGGAGAAGAAATTGCATGCAGTGCCTGCTGGGAACACTGTAAAGTTCCGCTGTCCAGCTGCAGGCAACCCCATGCCCACCATCCGCTGGCTCAAGGATGGAAAGGATTTCCACGGGGAGCATCGCATTGGAGGCATTCGGGTGAGTCTCCAGGTTCCAAGACCATCTGTTCCTCCATTTTCACTCCCCTCTTGGTCCCCTCATACCTATAAGTCATTCCTTCTCTAATGAGGAAGGCAGCTGTGGGCCCTAGCAGCACTAAACTGTGGACTTGGACAGCTCTGATTCAAGTACCCACTCTGCCACCCTGCGGCAAATGACTTAATCTCGCAGCCTTAGCTTTCTGTGGGAAGTGGGAAGGATCAATAACTGGCAGGTATTGAGTTTCAGCAACTAATTCTCATGATAAGATCCTGCAGAGCCTGCTCCAGGCTGTAGTGAGGAAGCTGAAACTGAGAGAGGGCAAAAACTGGCCCAAGGTGGTACAGCCAGGAAGAGCCCCTGCTAAAACTCAAAGACCCAGACCCAGGGCTCAGAAACTTCCTGGAGCCTTCTTCTTCATCTCAGGGTCTCTGGCCTTGGCCTGGCTTCCCCAGGGCCTAGAAAGCTTGAGAAGACCCCTGTGAATGGGATCTAGCCCCCTCATTCCCTTGACCCCTGGATGGGCACAGGTGAGTGGCCCCTCATGGACACTTTCCCTGTCCCCAGCTGCGCCACCAGCACTGGAGCCTGGTGATGGAAAGTGTGGTGCCCTCGGACCGTGGCACATACACTTGCCTCGTGGAGAACTCTATGGGCAGCATCCGCTACAGCTATCTGCTGGATGTGCTGGGTGAGCGGACGGGCAGGCAAGGCGGTATGGGGGTGGGAGCCCTGACACTGCCCTCGGGTAGGGCCCAGTCTGGCAGGCAACATGGACTTGGTCTTAGATGGCTCAAGCTGCCCTAAGTGTCCTAGTGGGTCAGAGGGAAGCACAGGGGGTAATGTTGGCCTGGAGGAATAGGGTCAGCTGAGAGAAAAAGTGAGGAAGACATCCAGGCAGAGGGCACAGGCTGAATAAAGGTCCTAGGTGTGACAGATACAATGCATTTGTGAAGAGCTGTATGCCTGGAGTGTGGCATGTAAGTGGGGAGCCATGTCGTGGAGGGCTTTAAATGATAGACCGTGAAGCTGTCCTTGACTGCAAAGGCAATGGGGAGCTATGGTAAGCAGGGGGTGGACAAGATCTGAGCTGCATATCAGGAAGTTCCTTCCCTGGAGCTGGGGGGAGGCAGGAGGCAGATGACCAGGGTGCTTCTGTGGGTGCCACTGGTCAGGGTTGACCGCCTGGCCCGGCCCCCAGAGCGGTCCCCGCACCGGCCCATCCTGCAGGCGGGGCTCCCAGCCAACACCACAGCTGTGGTAGGCAGCGACGTAGAGCTGCTGTGCAAGGTATACAGCGACGCCCAACCCCACATCCAGTGGCTGAAGCACATCGTCATCAATGGCAGCAGTTTCGGTGCCGACGGCTTCCCCTACGTGCAAGTCCTGAAGGTCTAGCCCCCACCAGCACCTGAAGCCTACTACTCTCCCATGGGGTGTGGGGGGTTGGTCCCCAGCCTCCTTCTTAGCCACAATATCGCCCCAGGCCCTGTGGTGACCCCTGATTATGTCCCCGGTCCCCAGACAGCAGACATCAATAGCTCAGAGGTGGAGGTCCTATACCTTCGGAACGTGTCAGCCGAGGACGCAGGCGAATACACCTGCCTGGCAGGCAACTCCATTGGCCTCTCCTACCAGTCAGCCTGGCTCACGGTGCTGCCAGGTGAGCACTTGAGGGGGCCAGGAGAGGCTGCAGGAACCCTGCTCTGATCCAGCAGTGGGCTGTGTCCTGTGGGGCTTGGGACATAGCATGCGGATTTGTGTGTTTTTCATCCCTCATTAGCGGTCCTTCTGTGCATGTCCACATATGATTGCCTTGTGAGCCTCTGGGGTATGGGTGTGCAGGACTGGGTATAGCTCCAGCTTGCTTGTCAAATGTCCCCATGTGTGCTGGGAGCTGAGAGGGCCTGAGTTAGAAGATGTGGAGCTGGCCATCTGACCACTGACCTGTCAGTTTTCTGTCTATATATGTGTCTGTCTGTGGACAGAGGAGGACCTCACATGGACAGCACCAGCACCTGAAGCCAGGTACACGGACATCATCCTGTACGTGTCAGGTTCTCTGGCATTGGTTGTCCTCCTGCTGCTGGCCGGGCTATATCGAGGGCAGATACTCATCAGCCGGCACCCTAGGCGGCCCGCCACTGTGCAGAAGCTGTCCCGCTTCCCTCTGGCCCGACAGGTACCTTGCTGTCACCCACGCCTTCCTGTGTCCCCATAGCGAGGCTCTTGGCCTGCCTTCCCAACCCAGCTCAGCTCCAGCAGGCTGACCAAGTCACCCACCTTACAGTTCTCCCTGGAGTCAGGTTCTTCAGCCAAGTCAAGCTCGTCCTTGGTGCGGGGTGTTCATCTCTCCTCCAGTGGCCCTCCCTTGCTCGCTGGCCTTGTGAGTCTAGACCTACCTCTCGACCCTCTGTGGGAGTTCCCCCGGGACAGGTATGCTGCATGGAGTGAGCATAAGGTTCAGGTTCCAGGCAGGAATGATGTTCATATGGCTGAGGCCTCGGCTTTCTAATTTCCAGGTTGGTGCTTGGGAAGCCCCTGGGTGAGGGCTGCTTCGGGCAGGTGGTGCGTGCAGAGGCCTTCGGCATGGACCCCGCCCGGCCTGACCAAGCCAGCACTGTGGCTGTCAAGATGCTCAAGGGTGAGTGGTGACGCCGGGGGAGGTGCTGTGGCCGTGAGACTAACAGAAGGGGCTCATGGTGCTACCAGTTGAGCACTGGTGGCCAGAAGGGCTGCAAGATGCCACTCTTGGGCCTAGGGCCCAACTCTGCTACCGACCCTGGCCAGCCATTTCTGAGATTGTTTCCTCACATGTCACATGGGGTAAACAATAGTTCCCAGGCTGAGGCTCGTGGAAAGTGCCTGGTACATAAAATCTTAACCACTTGAACGATGAGAACTACAAGGATTTGGGATGACTGGGGTTAGGCACCCCCACGTTAGCCCTGGCCCCACGTCAGCCTGGGTCTCAGATAACCATGTCAGCCTCACAGGCCATACCTTCAGCCTCCCCATCTGGGCCCTCCCCCAAGTCTCTCCCCGTGTCCACCACTCTAGAACAGCCCAAGCACCAGCCCAAAAGTGCCCAGGACACACCTGGGACCTGCCATCGGGGCTTCTCACTGCTATCCCCCACTTCCTCTACAAGAGCAGCCAAAACCATTGTTCTGCTCCCCCACCCCCTCCTCTCTGCACAGCTGGGGCCACCTGGTGCTTTCTGGGAGGCAGGGATTGAGAAATGTGCATTGTGAGGTTTGGCAGGGAGGGTATGTCATTGGCCAAGGGCCACAGGTCAGCCCTGGTCCTCAGCCTTCCCAAGAAGATCTGGAGCAGCTTTTTCTCAGCCTCCCCTAGCTGTACTTCACGGGCAGCTCCCTGAATTCTCAGGCCAAAAGGACACCAGGCCCCAGTCAGACAGGCCTCAGGGCGCCAGCCTGCTTCCCGCCCCCAGGAGCTCTTACCCCATCAAGAACGAATGCCAAACCTCCAGACACAGCGTCTTCCTGTTCAGAGTTCTTCCTCCTCTCCTCTGTTTCCTCGTCCCACTCACAGAGAGGCCTACCTCCTGTAGATCCTTGATCTTGTTTCACCCTTGCAACTGCTGTGAGAGGTAGGGCATGATCCATTGCCCCATTTTATACAAGATGATCCTGAGGTTCAGAGATGTTAGAAGACTTTTTAAAGGCCGCAGAGCCTAGCACGAATTCAGGCCCAGAGCTTCCTGACTCCAGGTCCAGCACTCAATGTCCTATATAGTCAACCCTGCACCTCCCCCACGTATAGTCACCCTGGCTGTCACCCTTGCAGACAATGCCTCCGACAAGGACTTGGCAGACCTGGTCTCTGAGATGGAGGTGATGAAGCTGATCGGCCGACATAAGAACATTATCAACCTGTTGGGTGTCTGTACTCAGGAAGGTGGGTTGGAATGGGGCTAAGGACAGGGACAGTGGGGTATGTAGCCACAGCCTCAGCAGCCTCCCTGTCCATTCTCACCTCTACAGGGCCTCTGTATGTGATTGTGGAGTGTGCCGCCAAGGGAAACCTGCGGGAGTTCCTGCGGGCCCGGCGTCCCCCAGGCCCCGACCTCAGCCCTGATGGGCCAAGGAGCAGCGAAGGGCCACTTTCCTTCCCTGCTCTGGTTTCCTGTGCCTACCAGGTGGCCAGAGGCATGCAGTATCTGGAGTCAAGGAAGGTATGGGCAGTGGGCAGCACTCTGGACCATTCTAACTGCTCCACCTGCGTACTTTCCTGCCACTGGCACTGAATGTCCCCATCTTCTCCCTCTTTCCCCTTTCCATTATCCTGTCTAAATGTTCCCAAGTCCTTCTGTACCCCCCATCCATACACAGTTGACACTGCATGTCCCTATTCCTTCCTCACACAATCCCTAACTCATCGGGCAAGGGAAGAGACCATGCAAGAGAGAGGTGGGGCCCTGAAGTTAGCTTTGGTTTCCCCCTCTCTGCATCTTGACGTCTTCATTCGTAGAATGAGTGGATGATGCCTACCCCCAGGGTTACTGTGAAGTGCAGTGTGCCCAGCATCTAGCCATGTGTCCTAATAAACCTAAGTCCCCTGCCCTGCCCCTAGTGCATCCACCGGGACCTGGCTGCCCGA